>NC_057804.1:237708656-237710866 GCF_018294505.1 Triticum aestivum
ATCTAACAAATGTTATCCCATTGTTCACTTAATGGTGGAAATCCATCTTTTGGGAATCTCGGTGAATTGCCGTTGAGTTCACCAGACACCTCCTTGTCCTCTCCTTGGTTTAATGGTGAACTATTGCTTCAGAAACCCGCTCCCATAGTTCATTTCCCGAGAAGCTTGCAATGCCATTTCAACGATTTGTGTTGCGCCTTTTCTTCTCAGACATCCTGAATCTCAGGTATCCTGACACCAATCGGATCTGAATCTCGGTCAGATATGATGGTTGGGACACCTTTCCAAGAGTTATGATGTTGATCCTTTGATGACCCGCTAACATGATGTCATGCCTAGCACCCCCCCCCGGCTGGAGGACCTATCAATATAGATTCCTTTTCAGCAAGGTTATCCATTCATCCATGAGGAAATTGTAAGACTTATTCTACAAGTTATTCCAGATGGATCCTTCGTGATTCCATAGTCTGATCTTCACCTGAAGGCCATGTCAATGCTATCTCGAAGCATGTCAATGATACTCCGATTTTCAACAGAAACATTTGAAGCAGAATGCAAAATTTTATTTACCAATTATCCAAACACCGTTGTATGGGTAATGTCATGAAATTTCTCTCCCCTTACCTAAAGGGTTTTCTACATTATCTCCTGTCGTGGATATCTTGCTCTGCTTGTCCTTGGGAAGGATATACCCTTGAAATATGTGTTTAAACATATTTTCCTTTCCATTGTTCTGTTTAATCTGATGATCATATTTTCCATCCATTGGTTTGTTTAAACCTTTTCTATGATCTATATGATATAAGCAATAATAATCCACTGCTTGTGCAAACACCTCGATGTACAACTCTGTCAGTAAGACCTGGTTACTACTGTGATGACATTCCGGTAGCCACCGATGGACGAGAACCTTGCCTATTGGTCCGCCTCGTTCAATGAGCAGGAAAGTGGTTCTCTTCGTCCCTCGCCCTTGGTACCAATGTTGATGCCCACATAACTGACATGGTACTCTCTGACATGCCTTGCTATCATGACCGTGAAAGTTGTCACTGCTCCTATTTAAAAAAAACCCCACATGGTGGGCCCATAACCCATAGGTCCCAGGATCGAAACCTGACTGTCCTGTACACCCCCTATTCCCAAAGTTATTCCTCGCACGTGGCCTCGTATGTAATTCACGGGCCACCGTCATAGTGATCTATTCTGGTATCAGACGCAATACTTACCCTAGCTACTCTGAACCCCTTTCTCACTCCGGTTCAGACTTCGAGAAACTATCTATCCGCTTGGAACCTCTTATTGTACCTTCGTACCTTACCCTCGGCATATTTTATTGGTTCAGCTCAAGAGATACTCTTATGCTCATACATGGGTTAACCCCAGATTGTCTCTCTCAAAAGCATTATGTCGTAGTGAGCTGCCCCTTATCTTTCGTAAGTACGATGGAGTTCCCGAAGAAATGATGACCAGTTTATCATGATGCATCGAAATAAAGGATTGAAGACATCAATGAAAGGGATTAACTTCTTCGAGAAGATCCGTTAGATTATCATAACCAGAACTTTCCCCTTACTCCCCTCTTAAATCTCGGGACGAGATTTCTTGTAGTGGAGGAGAATTGTGACGCCCGGATAATCAAGCTACAATAACCTCTGCTAATGACACCACGTCACCTCCGTTACTGTCGCTAATCTCGCGTAAGTTCGAAAACGATTCAAATTCAAATTTGAGATTTAGGCGAACAACAAAAGTTTTCAAACACTAGAACTAAAATGTCCAAAATGTGTCAAATAAATCATGGGTAATACTAGTGGAGAAACCACAAATTTTATAAAATGTTTAAAGGCTCTAAACTAATTAAAATAGCAGCTATGACAATTAATTAAATGCCTTTTAAAAATAATAATAATGCAAACTATTTTAATTAGGTGTCAAACTTTTGGGGCAGTAGAATAAATTATAACATTAAATTAGGAGTTGTATTTATATTTTATAAAACAGAAATTAAAAGAAAATAGATAAAGAAAAGAAAACAGAAAAAAAAACAAAGCTAAAAAAAAGGAGGAAGCAAACCCTCCCCCCACCGGGCTTCGGCCCAGCAGGCCACAACCCCCCACTGGGCCAACCCACCAGGCCCAGCCGGCCACTCCCCCACTCCTCCTTATCTCCTCCCCACCGAACCCTAGCCCCACCCGCAGCACCTCCCACTC
>NC_057804.1:237712078-237719567 GCF_018294505.1 Triticum aestivum
ACCCGCCTCCTCCTGACCTTGCTGGCGGCGGCCCGCATCTGCCCCGCGGCCACCCTGCCGGCCACCACGCCACCGCCCTGGCCGGCGCCCCACTGCAGCCCCGGTGGCCTCGCCCCGCTACAATCCCTACGGGCGAGCACTCGCCCGTCTGGCGCCCGACGCCCGCGCCGACTCCACCCGCTAGCGCCCCGCCCGCTAGGCCTCTGTGCCACCGACAAACGGGCCCCAACCCCCTTAAAAAAAGGAATTAAAAAAAATTAATAAAAAAAATGATTTAATAAAATTATTAATTAATTAATTAATTAATCCGGTTTAATTAATTTAATTAACTAGTTAAGTTTAATTAAACTATAATTAGATTAACCTAATGACTAATTAAGCTAATTAACTTCTGTTAATCAAACGAAGCTAGGTTAATTAGTTAGCAGAGTATGACGAACGGGGCCCACATGTCAGGGTTGACTCAGTCAACCCCTGTTGACTGCTGACGTCAGCATGACATCATGCTGACGTCATAAATACATTTTTTCGAATTAATTAAATAAATAATTAAATTCCAAAATTGTTAAAATCTTTTAAAAATCATATCTTTTAATCCGTAACTCGGATTAAAATATTTTCAACATGAAAGTTGCTCAGAACGACGAGACGAATCCGGATACGCAGTCCGTTCGTCCGCCACACACCCCTAACCTATCGAACTCGCAACTTTCCCCCTCCGGCTCCTCTGCCCGAAAACACGAAACACCGGGAATACTTTCCCGAATGTTTTTCCCCCTTCACCGGTATCACCTACTACCGCGTTAGGGCACACCGAACACAGCGCATTGCCTTGTTATATTTTGTGATACTTTGTTTGCTCTGTATTCATTATTTCTTCCCCCTCTTCTCTCCGGTAGACTACGAGACCGACGCTGCTGCTGACCAGTTCGACTACGGAGTTGACGACCCTCTCTCTTGCCAGAGCAACCAGGCAAGCCCCCCCTTTGATCACCAGATATCGCCTACTCTTCTCTATACTGCTTGCATTAGAGTAGTGTAGCATGTTACTGCTTTCCGTTAATCCTATTCTGATGCATAGCCTGTCATTGCTGCTACAGTCATTGATACCTTACCCGCAATCCTAAATGCTTAGTATAGGATGCTAGTGTTCCATCAGTGACCCTACACTCTTGTCCGTCTGCCATGCTATACTACTAGGCTGTGATCACTTCGGGAGGTGATCACGGGCATATACTATATAATTTACACGGTTACATTACTGGTGATACTGTTTGGAGATGGGGGCTGAAGGGGCAGGTGGCTCCATCCAGGTAGTGGTGGGCCTGAGTTCCCGACGGCCCCCGACTGTTACTTGGTGGCGGAGCGACAGGGCAGGTTGAGACCACCTAGGAGACAGGTGGGCCTGGTCCTGTTCGGCGTTCGCGGATACTTAACACGCTTAACGAGATCTTGGTATTTGATCTAAGTCTGGCTACGAGCCTATACGCACTAACCATCTACGTGGGAGTAGTTATGGGTATCCCGACGTCGTGGTATCAGCCGAAGCACTTCAGACGTCAGCGACGGAGCGGCGCGCGCCGGATTGGAACGTAAGCCTGCTCTTGTATTAAGGGGGCTAGTTCCGCTTTCGGCCACGTACGCAACGTGCAGGTGTGCTATGGGCGATGGGCCCAGACCCATGTGCGCTTAGGTTTAGACCGGCGTGCTGGCCTCTCTGTTTTGCCTAGGTGGGGCTGCGACGTGTTGATCTTCCGAGGCCGGGCATGACCCAGGAAAGTGTGTCCGGCCAAATGGGATCGAGCATGTTGGGCTATGTGGTGCACACCTGCAGGGAAGTTAATCTATTCGAATAGCCGTGATCTTCGGTAACAGGACGACTTGGAGTTGTACCTTGACCTTATGACAACTAGAACCGGATACTTAATAAAACACACCCTTCCAAGTGCCAGATACAACCGGTGGTCGCTCTCCCTCAGGGATACGAGGGGAGGATCGCCGGGTAGGATATGCTATGCGATGCTACTTGGAGGACTTCGACCTACCCTCTTCTGCCTGTTGCAAGGCGAAGGTGACCAGAAGCGTAGTCTTCGATAGGACTAGCTATCCCCCTCTTATTCTGGCATTCCGCAGTTCAGTCCACTGATATGGCCTTCTTACACATATACCCATGCATATGTAGTATAGTTCCTTGCTTGCGAGTACTTTGGATGAGTACTCACGGTTGCTTTCTCCCCCCTTTTTCCCCCTTTCCTTTCTTCCTGGTTGTCGCAACCAGATGCTGGAGCCCTGGAGCCAGACGCCACCGTCGACGACGACTACTACACTGGAGGTGCCTACTACTACGTGCAGCCGGTTGACGACGGCCAAGAGTAGTTAGGAGGATCCCAGGCAGGAGGCCTGCGCCTCTTTCGATCTGTATCCCTGTTTGTGCTAGCCTTCTTAAGGCAAACTTGTTTAACTTATGTCTGTATTCAGATATTGTTGCTTCCGCTGACTCGTCTATGATCGAGCACTTGTATTCGAGCCCTCGAGGCCCCTGGCTTGTATTATGATGCTTGTATGACTTATTTATGTTTTAGAGTTGTGTTGTGATATCTTCCCGTGAGTCCCTGATCTTGATCGTACACGTTTGCGTGCATGATTAGTGTACGATTGAATCGGGGGCGTCACAAGTTGGTATCAGAGCCGACTGCCTGTAGGAATCCCCCTTCCACACTCCTTGGCCGAAGTCGAGTCTAGTCGTTGAAAAACTTTTACTAACATGGCTGTGTGGCCCATGGGCCCACGTCGCCATCGGGAGGTATTAGGATCTTTTATCCCTCGACCTTTACTCTGGGATTCTGAACCCTCTTCTATTCGGGTTAAAGGATTTCTACTAAAAACTAACTTTAGGTTCTCGAAAATACTTTCTCCCGGAGAGCCCCTTCAGTCCAGATGGTCACCGACTGCACCAGAAGATTTCAGAGATACTCTTTGATATTCTCTCGAGACCTTGTGCCCATCACTTTTGCTATTCCCGACCACCGGTAAATCCTTATGGATAACTACTTACACTTGCCATTCTTACGATCATTCCCCATAGGTCCTGTTATTACAAGATACCCTGAGAAACTCGTCGTGGTTTCGATAATCCCTTGAGCTTACTGCCTTGCTGTTCTTGTCACTTGAATACCCCTACGGTTAATTCTCGCATTTATCGAGTATCTGCCCATCCCTCAGTTGTTCATGTGTTACACAAAAGTCTTCGAATTACCAACCGATATTCCGAAAATCCTCAGCAACCTATTGCTCTGGAATTTCTTGTTTGCTTTCATTATGATTAATCCCATAAGTATAGAAATCTTATTGACATTCCTTGTCATTATCATTTTGAGTCTGTTGACTCAATATGTTGCGAATACACGCAATCATCATTGATCCTTATAAGTTACTTTTCCGGCTGAGCTGCCATTCTTTTTACTGGAATTGGTTCTCGACCAATCCAATTGTCTTTGATTGTACCCTACGGCTATTCAACTTATCCACCCCTAATCAGAGCATTGCTTCTGATCCCTTGATTTGGAAATCATAATTCCTTTGCATTTGACAATTGAGTTAGTCAGTTGTTTCTATAATCTGCTTCCTCTAGTTGAGTACCGATGCTCACGTCAGATCCCTTGTGGACCACCAGATCCTTTGTTGGATTTTATCTGACAATGCCCTTCATATTCAATAAACTTGTGAGCCTTTTCTCGGATACATAATGCCTTTGGTAAATTGTATCGTCTGCTTTCTCAACCATGCTCTGCCTTCGAGCTTGAGTTAATTACTTCTAAAAGATTCTGGTATAGGATTCTAAGATGCCCCGATGGGTTGAACCTATGCCTTCCTTAATATGTGTGAACTCGAAAGTTTTCACGAGTCGTACTCTTCTGGTATTTTGCCAGATAAAATTTCAATGCTATAACTTCATCGAAAGCGAGAAGTGAATGAAAGGGTATGCATTGGAGAAGTGGGAGTCGACCTTGAACTTTGTGTTCATGCCCATGGACGCGATGTATATCCTATCATGGAAGCTTCTTGTAACAATAACTATTTCCTTGATAACTAACATATGGTATCTGTGAATTGATCCCTTGCAACCGTGGTTCCGACCATGATTGTTCTTCTTTGATCTCATTTCTGGGACAAGTTAAAACATTTGTCTTCTATGGATCAATACACCAGTCCAACCTTTACTTTGATCTTGTGTCGAGTATTACCCCCCTGGTATCTCGAGATTATCATGGAACTGCATAACTCCTTATGAGTTCTTCATCAAGTGCTACCTTTCCACTGATTCCAATTTTTCACGGGCTCTGAGTTAATAAACACTCAAAGACACCGATAACGGAACCGAGTCCGCACTACGATTCAACAACTCTTCAGTAAGCTTCTATAAGTACGAGTTTGTACCCGATCACGCCATTCCTAGCCTGTTTGGCTATATCATTGTCGTGATGATTTTAACTGTGCTACCCGGTCCTCCTTCTCGGAGCACAATTTTCGACGATGAACTAACCTTACGTCGATCCTCATCGTCATACCATTTCGCCTTGAACAACAAGCTTGGTTTCGAGTTGTGTCGTACCCTTGGTTCCAATAACCTTTCACTTCATCATTACTTTGACTTGATGTCGTCGCCGATCGATTACATCTTCATGAACTCTCGCGACAAAGGTGTCGTGATCATCAACATTCTGAGCTCATCCAGGATATCAATTGAATTCATGATGAGAAATACCATCCTTGCTCTCGATGAATTGTATTATCATCGACCACTTTATTGCCTAACCACCAACACAAGCTTGTTCATGCTTGGTGTTATACCTTGAGTTCCTTGCTATCCAGCAATTGTTCTTCTTTACCTTGGAGTATTACCATCCTTTATGTCAAGAATGTTCTGAGAATTGTTCCACCTCTTGAGAATTCTTGACATAGAAATACTTCTCACCATAACCATTCTTTCTTGGTCCCCGTGTTAATTCCAACAAGTGAACGGTGTTGTTTGGATTCTTTCCTTCTAGCAACCCTATCTCTTTGAAGTTAATGGTTGATAGTTCATTCTAAGTCCTTCGCTAATTGGATCACCATTCTAACATTGGTCGTGCAACCCAACCCGTACTTCGGGCGCACCCTTCAACCAGTGTTTAATTGTGTATGTTTTCCTCGAGCATACTTCCTTATATCATTTGATCTAACAAATGTTATCCCATTGTTCACTTAATGGTGGAAATCCATCTTTTGGGAATCTCGGTGAATTGCCGTTGAGTTCACCAGACACCTCCTTGTCCTCTCCTTGGTTTAATGGTGAACTATTGCTTCAGAAACCCGCTCCCATAGTTCATTTCCCGAGAAGCTTGCAATGCCATTTCAACGATTTGTGTTGCGCCTTTTCTTCTCAGACATCCTGAATCTCAGGTATCCTGACACCAATCGGATCTGAATCTCGGTCAGATATGATGGTTGGGACACCTTTCCAAGAGTTATGATGTTGATCCTTTGATGACCCGCTAACATGATGTCATGCCTAGCACCCCCCCCCCCGGCTGGAGGACCTATCAATATAGATTCCTTTTCAGCAAGGTTATCCATTCATCCATGAGGAAATTGTAAGACTTATTCTACAAGTTATTCCAGATGGATCCTTCGTGATTCCATAGTCTGATCTTCACCTGAAGGCCATGTCAATGCTATCTCGAAGCATGTCAATGATACTCCGATTTTCAACAGAAACATTTGAAGCACAATGCAAAATTTTATTTACCAATTATCCAAACACCGTTGTATGGGTAATGTCATGAAATTTCTCTCCCCTTACCTAAAGGGTTTTCTATATTATCTCCTGTCGTGGATATCTTGCTCTGCTTGTCCTTGGGAAGGATATACCCTTGAAATATGTGTTTAAACATATTTTCCTTTCCATTGTTCTGTTTAATCTGATGATCATATTTTCCATCCATTGGTTTGTTTAAACCTTTTCTATGATCTATATGATATAATCAATAATAATCCACTGCTTGTGCAAACACCTCGATGTACAACTCTGTCAGTAAGACCTTGTTACCATTGTGATGACATTCCGGTAGCCACCGATGGACGAGAACCTTGCCTATTGGTCCGCCTCGTTCAACGAGCAGGAAAGTGGTTCTCTTCGTCCCTCGCCCTTGGTACCAATGTTGATGCCCACATAACTGACATGGTACTCTCTGACATGCCTTGCTATCATGACCGTGAAAGTTGTCACTGCTCCTATTTAAAAAAAAACCCCACATGGTGGGCCCATAACCCATAGGTCCCAGGATCGAAACCTGACTGTCCTGTACACCCCCTATTCCCAAAGTTATTCCTCGCACGTGGCCTCGTATGTAATTCACGGGCCACCGTCATAGTGATCTATTCTGGTATCAGACGCAATACTTACCCTCGCTACTCTGAACCCCTTTCTCACTCCGGTTCAGACTTCGAGAAACTATCTATCCGCTTGGAACCTCTTATTGTACCTTCGTACCTTACCCTCGGCATATTTTATTGGTTCAACTCAAGAGATACTCTTATGCTCATACATGGGTTAACCCCAGATTGTCTCTCTCAAAAGCATTATGTCGTAGTGAGCTGCCCCTTATCTTTCGTAAGTACGATGGAGTTCCCGAAGAAATGATGACCAGTTTATCATGATGCATCGGAATAAAGGATTGAAGACATCAATGAAAGGGATTAACTTCTTCGAGAAGATCCGTTAGATTATCATAACCGGAACTTTCCCCTTACTCCCCTCTTAAATCTCGGGACGAGATTTCTTGTAGTGGAGGAGAATTGTGACGCCCGGATAATCAAGCTACAATAACCTCTGCTAATGACACCATGTCACCTCCGTTACTGTCGCTAATCTCGCGTTAGTTCGAAAACGATTCAAATTCAAATTTGAGATTTAGGCGAACAACAAAAGTTTTCAAACATTAGAACTAAAATGTTCAAAATGTGTCAAATAAATCATGGGTAATACTAGTGGAGAAACCACAAATTTTATAAAATGTTTAAAGGCTCCAAACTAATTAAAATAGCAGCTATGACAATTAATTAAATGCCTTTTAAAAATAATAATAATGCAAACTATTTTAATTACGTGTCAAACTTTTGGGGCAGTAGAATAAATTATAACATTAAATTAAGAGTTGTATTTATATTTTATAAAACAGAAATTAAAAGAAAATAGATAAAGAAAAGAAAACAGAAAAAAAACAAAGCTAAAAAAAAAGGAGGAAGCAAACCCTTCCCCCACTGGGCTTCGGCCCAGCAGGCCACAACCCCCCACTGGGCCAACCCACCAGGCCCAGCCGGCCACTCCCCCACTCCTCCTTATCTCCTCCCCACCGAACCCTAGCCCCACCCGCAGCACCTCCCACTCCCTCCCCCGTCGCCCCCACAAGCTGGATCGGGCTCGCCCCTGATCCCGTCGCCCCATCCC
>NC_057804.1:237719613-237721601 GCF_018294505.1 Triticum aestivum
TCCCCACTCGCCCCTTCCTACTATGCTCTCCTCCCCCCGATCCGATCTGGACCGAGGCTTGCCTCGTCGCCCCTGACGCCGCTCGTCGCCGCACCGCCGGCGCCCGTCGCTCCGACTCGCCGGCCCGACCTCGCTTCCTCGTCCTCCTCCCCGACTCGCAGCACCGAGCCCCCACCGCGCCCGATGTCGCCGTCCTCTCCGCCATCGCCTCGCCCCGTCACCGACCCTGAAGCCGCCAGATCGATCCGCGCCACCACCGCCGACGTCGTCCTCATCCTCTCCCTCGTCGGACCTCCCCGACCTCCGCTGAGCCCGCTGCCCCGAACCCTACTCCGCGCCGTGAGCACCCCCCTGGCCTCTCCCTCTTTCCCCGTCATCGCGGTCGCCGTGCTCCGCACGCGCACACGCTCACTCGCCGCCGCCCCTCACCCATGCGTGGCCACGCGCCCGCGCTGCCCCCTGGCCGCACCCGCCTCCGCCTGACCTTGCTGGCGGCGGCCCGCATCTGCCCCGCGGCCACCCTGCCGGCCACCACGCCACCGCCCTGGTCGGCGCCCCACTGCAGCCCCGGTGGCCTCGCCCCGCTGCAATCCCTACGGGCGAGCACTCGCCCGTCTGGCGCCCGACGCCCGCGCCGACTCCACCCGCTAGCGCCCCGCCCGCTAGGCCTCGGCGCCACAGACAAACGGGCCCCAACCCCCTTAAAAAAAGGAATTAAAAAAAATTAATAAAAAAATGATTTAATAAAATTATTAATTAATTAATTAATTAATCCGGTTTAATTAATTTAATTAACTAGTTAAGTTTAATTAAACTATAATTAGATTAACCTAATGACTAATTAAGCTAATTAACTTCTGTTAATCAAACGAAGCTAGGTTAATTAGTTAGCAGAGTATGACGAACGGGGCCCACATGTCAGGGTTGACTCAGTCAACCCCTGTTGACTGCTGACGTCAGCATGACATCATGCTGACGTCATAAATACATTCTGAGCTCTCGCGACAAAGGTGTCGTGATCATCAACATTCTGAGCTCATCCAGGATATCAATTGAATTCATGATGAGAAATACCATCCTTGCTCTCGATGAATTGTATTATCATCGACCACTTTATTGCCTAACCACCAACACAAGCTTGTTCATGCTTGGTGTTATACCTTGAGTTCCTTGCTATCCAGCAATTGTTCTTCTTTACCTTGGAGTATTACCATCCTTTATGTCAAGAATGTTCTGAGAATTGTTCCACCTCTTGAGAATTCTTGACATAGAAATACTTCTCACCATAACCATTCTTTCTTGGTCCCCGTGTTAATTCCAACAAGTGAACGGTGTTGTTTGGATTCTTTCCTTCTAGCAACCCTATCTCTTTGAAGTTAATGGTCGATAGTTCATTCTAAGTCCTTCGCTAATTGGATCACCATTCTAACATTGGTCGTGCAACCCAACCCGTACTTCGGGCGCACCCTTCAACCAGTGTTTAATTGTGTATGTTTTCCTCGAGCATACTTCCTTATATCATTTGATCTAACAAATGTTATCCCATTGTTCACTTAATGGTGGAAATCCATCTTTTGGGAATCTCGGTGAATTGCCGTTGAGTTCACCAGACACCTCCTTGTCCTCTCCTTGGTTTAATGGTGAACTATTGCTTCAGAAACCCGCTCCCATAGTTCATTTCCCGAGAAGCTTGCAATGCCATTTCAACGATTTGTGTTGCGCCTTTTCTTCTCAGACATCCTGAATCTCAGGTATCCTGACACCAATCGGATCTGAATCTCGGTCAGATATGATGGTTGGGACACCTTTCCAAGAGTTATGATGTTGATCCTTTGATGACCCGCTAACATGATGTCATGCCTAGCACCCCCCCCCGGCTGGAGGACCTATCAATATAGATTCCTTTTCAGCAAGGTTATCCATTCATCCATGAGGAAATTGTAAGACTTATTCTACAAGTTATTCCAGATGGATCCTTCGTGATTCCA
>NC_057804.1:237721611-237976863 GCF_018294505.1 Triticum aestivum
GCCCCGCGGCCACCCTGCCGGCCACCACGCCACCGCCCTGGCCGGCGCCCCACTGCAGCCCCGGTGGCCTCGCCCCGCTGCAATCCCTACGGGCGAGCACTCGCCCGTCTGGCGCCCGACGCCCGCGCCAACTCCACCCGCTAGCGCCCCGCCCGCTAGGCCTCTGTGCCACAGACAAACGGGCCCCAACCCCCTTAAAAAAAGGAATTAAAAAAAATTTAATAAAAAAATGATTTAATAAAATTATTAATTAATTAATTAATTAATCCGGTTTAATTAATTTAATTAACTAGTTAAGTTTAATTAAACTATAATTAGATTAACCTAATGACTAATTAACCTAATTAACTTCTGTTAATCAAACGAAGCTAGGTTAATTAGTTAGCAGAGTATGACGAATGGGGCCCACATGTCAGGGTTGACTCAGTCAACCCCTGTTGACTGCTGACGTCAGCATGACATCATGCTGACGTCATAAATATATTTTTTCGAATTAATTAAATAAATAATTAAATTCCAAAATTGTTAAAATCTTTTAAAAATCATATCTTTTAATCCGTAACTCAGATTAAAATATTTTCAACATGAAAGTTGCTCAGAACGACGAGACGAATCCGGATACGCAGTCCGTTCATCCGCCACACACCCCTAACCTATCGAACTCGCAACTTTCCCCCTCCGGCTTCTCTGCCCGAAAACACGAAACACCGGGAATACTTTCCCGAATGTTTTCCCCCTTCACCGGTATCACCTACTACCGAGTTAGGGCACACCGAACACCGCGCATTGCCTTGTTATATTTTGTGATACTTTGTTTGCTCTGTATTCATTATTTCTTCCCCCTCTTCTCTCCGGTAGACTACGAGACCGACGCTGCTGCTGACCAGTTCGACTACGGAGTTGACGACCCTCTCTCTTGCCAGAGCAACCAGGCAAGCCCCCCCTTTGATCACCAGATATCGCCTACTCTTCTCTATACTGCTTGCATTAGAGTAGTGTAGCATGTTACTACTTTCCGTTAATCCTATTCTGATGCATAGCCTGTCATTGCTGCTACAGTCATTGATACCTTACCCGCAATCCTAAATGCTTAGTATAGGATGCTAGTGTTCCATCAGTGACCCTACACTCTTGTCCGTCTGCCATGCTATACTACTGGGCTGTGATCACTTCGGGAGGTGATCACGGGCATATACTATATACTTTACACGGTTACATTACTGGTGATACTGTTTGGAGATGGGGGCTGAAGGGGCAGGTGGCTCCATCCAGGTAGTGGTGGGCCTGAGTTCCCGACGGCCCCCGACTGTTACTTGGTGGCGGAGCGACAGGGCAGGTTGAGACCACCTAGGAGACAGGTGGGCCTGGTCCTGTTCGGCGTTCGCGGATACTTAACACGCTTAACGAGATCTTGGTATTTGATCTGAGTCTGGCTACGAGCCTATACGCACTAACCATCTACGTGGGAGTAGTTATGGGTATCCCGACGTCGTAGTATCAGCCGAAGCACTTCAGACGTCAGCGACGGAGCGGCGCGCGCCGGATTGGAACGTAAGCCTGCTCTTGTATTAAGGGGGCTAGTTCCGCTTTCGGCCGCGTACGCAACGTGCAGGTGTGCTATGGGCGATGGGCCCAGACCCCTGTGCGCTTAGGTTTAGACCGGCGTGCTGGCCTCTCTGTTTTGCCTAGGTGGGGCTGCGACGTGTTGATCTTCCGAGGCCGGGCATGACCCAGGAAAGTGTGTCCGGCCAAATGGGATCGAGCGTGTTGGGCTATGTGGTGCACCCCTGCAGGGAAGTTAATCTATTCGAATAGCCGTGATCTTCGGTAATAGGACGACTTGGAGTTGTACCTTGACCTTATGACAACTAGAACCGGATACTTAATAAAACACACCCTTCCAAGTGCCAGATACAACCGGTGGTCGCTCTCTCTCAGGGATACGAGGGGAGGATCGCCGGGTAGGATATGCTATGCGATGCTACTTGGAGGACTTCGACCTACCCTCTTCTGCCTGTTGCAAGGCGAAGGTGACCAGAAGCGTAGTCTTCGATAGGACTAGCTATCCCCCTCTTATTCTGGCATTCCGCAGTTCAGTCCACTGATATGGCCTTCTTACACATATACCCATGCATATGTAGTATAGTTCCTTTCTTGCGAGTACTTTGGATGAGTACTCACGGTTGCTTTCTCCCCCCCTTTTCCCCCTTTCCTTTCTTCCTGGTTGTCGCAACCAGATGCTAGAGCCCTGGAGCCATACGCCACCGTCGACGACGACTACTACACTGGAGGTGCCTACTACTATGTGCAGCCCGTTGACGACGGCCAAGAGTAGTTAGGAGGATCCCAGGCAGGAGGCCTGCGCCTCTTTCGATCTGTATCCCTGTTTGTGCTAGCCTTCTTAAGGCAAACTTGTTTAACTTATGTCTGTATTCAGATATTGTTGCTTCCGCTGACTCGTCTATGATCGAGCACTTGTATTCGAGCCCTCGAGGCCCCTGGCTTGTATTATGATGCTTGTATGACTTATTTATGTTTTAGAGTTGTGTTGTGATATCTTCCCGTGAGTCCCTGATCTTGATCGTACACGTTTGCGTGCATGATTAGTGTACGATTGAATCAGGGGCGTCACATTACCGCAACGCCGTCCTAAAAATGTCAGCTCGGTTCGAAGGACTCGAATTCCACCATGTAGCCCGGGATAATAACCAGGCAGCAGACGTGTTAGCACGCATCGGCGCAAAATGCGACGCCGTCCCTCCAAACATCTTCCTGGAATGGCTCTTTAAGCCATTCGTATTATGGGAAGAGGAGTCCGGAAATAACAATCCGGAGCTAGCTGCAGCACCTAACCCAGACAATTCTGACACAATCGGCGGCTCAGCAAATGAAATAACACCTTCAGCCCAAGAAATAATGGCAGTAATTGCCCCATGGACAGAACCATTCCTAGCCTACTTAATTAGGCAGGAACTTCCCGAAGACCAAAATGAGGCCCGCTGCATAGTTTGGCGTTCTAAAGCCTACAAGGTCCATGAGGGAGAACTTTATAAGAAAAGCACAACCGGAGTCCTTCAAAGTTGTATCTCCGAAGAGGAAGGGCATAATCTCCTGGCTGAAATTCACGCCGGACTCGGCGGGCACCACGCTGCAGCCCGGGCCCTTGTAGGCAAGGCCTTCCGTACAGGATTTTATTGGCCGACAGCCCGGGCAGATGCTCAGGACTTAGTCGAACGATGCGTCGGTTGCCAGCTCTTTGCTAATCAGAGCCACATGCCACCCACCGCCCTCAAAACTATACCCATCACCTGGCCGTTCGCGGTCTGGGGGCTTGACATGGTTGTACCCCTTAAAGGGGGAACCCACAAGCACAAATACTTATTGGTCATGGTGGACAAATTCACCAAATGGATTGAAGCCAAGCTGGTTAAAACGGCAGAATCCGGACCTGTGATAGATTTCATATCCGGGGTAGTACACCGTTTTGGCGTCCCCCATAGCATCATCACTGACAACGGCACGGATGTCATGGCCGACGAGGTTAAACTCTGGTGTAAAAATATGGGCATCAAGCTCGACTACGCTTCAGTCTATCACCCCCAAACTAACGGTCAAGTCGAGCAAGCAAATGGTCTAATCATGAGCGGCATCAAACCCAGATTAGTGTGGTCCCTCAAGGAATCTAACACGCACTGGGTAGAGGAGCTCGACTCCGTACTCTGGGGGCTGTGGACCACGCCAAACCGAACTACCGGATTCACACCATTTTTTATGGTGTACGGCGCAGAGGCAGTTCTGCCCTGCGACATAATTCATGACTCACCTCGCGTGTGCATGTACGAAGAAAGAGAAGCCGAGCTGGATAGGCAGGGCAGTTTGGACGCCTTAGAGGAGGAGAGGGACGTGGCAAAAGCTCGTTCCGCATTTTATCAACAGCAGGATCGAAGATATCAAAGCAGAGAAGTACGTGCCAAAGCTTACAATGTTGGCGAACTTGTTCGACGCCTGCCGGACAAGAAAAAGGACAAACTTAAGCCCAAGTGGGAAGGTCCCTTCATCATTGACCAAGTCCTGACCGGTGGAGCATACCGTCTACGTAACGCATCTGACAACCGACTCGAGCCGAACCCATGGAACGCAGCCCGTCTCCAAAGATTCTACGCCTAACGCCAGACTCAGAGTTCGTCTCACTCCTCCGTCCACCTTTTTACATTTTCACTGTCTCTTGTCCCCCTCCTTCTTCCCACCTTTTTTCCAATACCTTTGATAGGCTGATTTGCACATTGTTCGCACACACTTGATGTGCTCCTAGCACTCGTTATACCTGGGGGCTTCTTTAACAGAAGCTTATTTATACGGGCTTCATGCTCAACACATGTGTCATACTTCTGCATGTACCTTTTATTCACCATTATATGCATCGATATGACTTAAGTTTTGGCCAAGCTGGGTTGCCTGGCTCCTATGCTTACCCCTACATTCCCGATTGTTCGGCTAGAAGGTAAGGGAGCACCTCTCCGATTGTTACTGCCGGGTCAGCTGGATGTGTACCTCAGACTGGGTGAAGCTGAAAGCTAGCGTTCTTAAGAGAATATTCGGTCGGTGACTTAAAAGATGATTTATTACTTACTTATTTATTTGCCCCCAGATGCTTTTTCTGCTATTTTCGCAGTTTGGACATGCACTTTCGGGCATGCCTCCCAGGGAAAGGAACCCTCAACGGAACTATTCTCCCTGGAAGATGTTTCTTACTAACCATGTAATATAACATAGCTAGTTGGGCACTTGTCTGATAAAGCAATTATGACCCCGACGCCTTGTCTCCACGCATGCCCCAGTTCTTCTATAACTGTAAGGGTATTCGGACACACTCCGGACTGTTGGGTCCGGAGGATGAAGCGAAAAGGTCCGCAAAGACAAATGATCTACAATCCGGCTAGAAGGCATTTTACATGTCATTTCAAATTACATCATCAAACTGACTGATTGTACTCCTCTTCAATCCCATCTAACAGGCTGTCTAATTTATAGTCCTGTTGGGAATATTTCGCGGCCAGTTCTACTTGGCCGTACATCAAGCTCACAGGGATCTCCTTCCCATCAGGCCCCGCAGGTTCGACCTCGGCCATGTGGTTTGGGTCAGCCTTCGGGTACCGCGTCTTCACCATGGCCCAGGCCTCCCTGGCGCCTTGACGGCAGGCCGATATGTTCCATAGACGGAGGCATCGTCGTGCTCCCTGAAGCTTCTCAGCAAGCCCTCCATGGCCCTCGGGTAGGGAGACGGATGGTCATAAAGCCTGAACGACGCCACTCATCGCCTGCCGAACACGTTCGAGCAGTTGCACCAGCTCGGGAAGTTGGTCACCCATTGAACCAGGCATTTCCTCCGCAGGGCGACCTATGAGCACACCTAAAGACACATTTCTGTCAATCGACTTCCTCGCCGAATTGTTCTTTTCAAAGGAATTTGCTCAAGCACTTACTATAAATGCCGCGACGAAGCCGCTGATTCTCCTTCACGGAGCCAGACAGCTGGGCCCGAACACCTTTCAGCTCTTCTCCTAGCTGGGTGTGGGCATCTTGGAGCTTGTTTCTCTCCTGCTGCACCTTCATAAGCACCCTCTCGACGGCCTTTAGCTGACGCAGTAGCTGTTGCTTGTCCGGATCTAGTCTGGCGCCCTCTGCAATATTATTGTGAGATTTACGCACATGCCGCACTTTGTTAAATACTTATCTTTTCGAAGTACGTATTACCAGTGGGGGTCTCTCTGGCTCCCCCTGTGGTGGCTAGTGCAGCCTCAAGTTGGGCCTTGCACTCTTGGAGCTCCTGGAACAGGTGGGCATTCTTCTCCGTAGGATCCTGCATAATAAATGATCCTTAAATCAGTTATTTTAACTATTTTAAGTATCGGGGGCTACTAGTATATATAACTATTAAAATTACTTACCCGTATGTCCATCACATACTGCTCCGTGGCTCTGGTTAAACCATATTGAGCAGCACGAAGGTGCGCGTTTCCTGCATCAAAGGCATTCAACGCCTCCGGGGAGAAACACGCGTCACGAAGAACTGTCCGGCGACTCCTGTGATTCATGGCGCTCTCCACCTCAGACCGGGTGGCGGACAGCCTGTCGGCATCCTCCGTCGGAGGAGCATCCGGCTCTTGCCTTCTGTTCGCCTCCACTTCCGGACCACGCGATGGAGCATGGATGGCGGAGGCTTGATTGGCAACCTCTCTGAACACTGTCCGGCGAGCGCTCTTTCTCCTGGAAAAAGTTATGAGCATTAATATACCTCCTAGGGATCATTCCCTCAAAAACAACGGTGCGCCGTACCATTGCGGCGACGTTTCGATTCGCGTCGCACTCCTCTTCCACCTGCTGGGCTGAACTGACCCTTGCTGGTCAGCCGCCGCAGGTTCGGCTTCCCGCCTTAAAGGCACCTTCTGCGATGCACCATCCGTATAGGATGGTCAGAATTGAGCATGGATCACATGATGGTGTCAGGACCTCGGTCGTAGTCACCTGGGAGGCCGGAAACAAACCGGGGTAGTCAGCCGTAATGGCGACTAGGGCATTGTCCGTGCTAAGTTGGTGGAACACCCCGTCAATCAGCTCCACCTTTATGTCTGGATCCTCTTCGGAGGTCGGATCAAGGGATTGTTCCGGATCCTCGGGCTGTGGACTTAGGCTTCGTATGCCCTCCACGTCCCGGCGCAGCTCCTGCGTCCAAATCACAAAGTAAAATACTTGACTTTGGAAGTACGGATCGGGTAGATAAACGTCCGCTTACCCAGCTCCGAGGGTTATTCATGGAGAATCCGTTCAATGGATTCATGCGGAGAAAGTCCTCCTCCTCCCCCGTGTACAAGCCGGACAGGATATTTGCCAGATCGGCTGCCGAGCTCGGCCCTCTGCGGCCATGACGGGTGGCGTCGTCTTCCCCGTTGAAATCCCACATAGGGTGGCCCCTATATTTGAGTGGTTGCACCCCTCGCATAATGCACGTGTCCATGATTCCAATCATGGTCAATCCGGAGTGGGCCAGTAACCTAATCCGGCCCATCAGATAATGGACGCTCCCATCATCCTCCCGTTGAGGGCTCCGCGGGCGCCAACTCAGGAGTTTCTTCAAGGGAGCATTGCTGAACTCCGGGAGGCCGATCTGAACTGGATCCGGCAGAGGGGTGTCCTCCATGTAGAACCATTACGAAGGCCAGTCTTCGGACACCTTCTTCGGGGTGCCGGATAGATATCCGGTCCCAGCGATGCACCATATTTCGGCTCCGCTCACTTGATATATCGACCCCTCATAAGAACGGGGTACGAGGCAAATCAATCTCTTCCACAGCGCAAAATGGGGCTCGATTCCCAGGAACAGCTCGCAAAGAGCTACAAAGCCCGCGATGTGCAAAATGGAGGCAGGTGTGAGGTGGTGAAGCTGGAGTCCGTAGAACTCCAGGAGCCCCCGGAGAAACGGATGTATGGAAATCTGAGCCCCCTTATTAGATAAGGGACGAAGCATACCCGCTCTCCTTTGGAAGGGTTGGGGACGCTCTCCGCCTACTTTCCACCCTTGAAGGTGGCCAGTCCGGCTCTAACCGGAACCATGAAAGCTGGGGGAAGATATCCCTCGGTTTGGAGCGCCACTAGCTCGCTGTGTGGAACTGAGCATCTCCCCCAATCTCTTGGCACAGGGCTGGGAGCGCGAGAGGAGGAGCCGCGTCGACTATCCATGATGGAATGGATTTTTGTCAGAGGCGCTTCGATGAGAACTTGCGAATGGAGGATGGTGTGAGCTAGATCTAGATCCTCGCCTCTCTTATAGGCGGCTCGTTCGCACGGCTAGGGGGTAAAATGTAAAAATACCCTTGCTTTTCGCATTCATACGACACGTGGAAGAAGGCCATTATTGGGCGTAGAAGCCAAGGAGCGCAACATTTATAAGGAAGCCAGACATATTCGACAGGAACATGAAGTTTGAAGGAGAACCCGCCTTGCAACGCCGAAGATAATATACGCGCCGGATTCATCGTCGCTGAAGCCCGGTTCGGGGGCTACTGAGGGAGTCCCGGACTAGGGGGTGTCCGGATAGCCGAACTATCATCATCGGCCGGACTCCAAGACTATGAAGATACAAGATTGAAGACTTCGTCCCGTGTCCGGATGGGACTTTCCTTGGTGTGGAAGGCAAGCTTGGCGATACGGATATGTAGATTTCCTACCATTGTAACCGACTCTGTGTAACCCTAGCCCTATCCGATGTCTATATAAACCGGATGGCTTTAGTCCGTAGGACGAACAACAATCATACCATATGCTAGCTTCTAGGGTTTAGCCTCCTTCATCTTGTTGTAGATCCACTCTTGCAACACACATCATCAATATTAATCAAGCAGGACGTAGGGTTTTACCTCCATCAAGAGGGCCCGAACCTGGGTAAAACATCGTGTCCCTTGTCTCCTATTACCATCCGCCTAGACGCACGGTTCGGGACCCCCTACCCGAGATCCGCCGGTTTTGACACCGACAGGCGCCCTTCCTCAGCCCTGGCGCACTTGGTCGGCAAGTTGAACAGCTCCAGAGATGTGCACAAGTCTTCATGGATCGCTAGCTCCTCTTTCATCTTGATGTCACGCACGCCATTGGAGAAGGCTGAGATGATGGCTTCCTCTGTCACCCTGGGGATCATGTGGCGGGCGTTGTTGAAGCGCTGGATGTACTTCTGCAGGGTCTCTCCTGGCTGTTGCTTGATGCAGCGCAGGTCACACATGGCCGGGGGTCGGTCGCGAGTGCCTTGGAAGTTGGCGATGAAGCGAGTGCGCATCTCGTCCCAAGAGGAGATTGTGCCGGGAGGCAGGTTCAGGAGGCAGGTGTGGGCGCCATCCTTGAGCGGCATGGGAAACCAGTTCGCCATGACCTTTTCGTCCCCGTTGGTCGCCTCGATGCCCAGCTCGTAGAGCTGGAGGAACTCCAAGGGGTCGGCAGTACCATCGTAGCGAGGAGGTAGATCTGGCTTGAACTTGCCCGGCCAGGCCACACTGCGCAGCTCGGCGGTGAAGGTGCGGCAGCCTGCAGTGGCTATAGGGGGCCTTTGGTGACGAAGGGCTTGATATTGGAGGTCTCCGCGCGCTGCCGCCAGTAGGAGTGCGGGGTCTTGGTGCGGTGGAGCAGGAACACGGTTATGGCGTGCTGGCGCTGGGAGCACGCGAGCAACTTCTTGAGGGCGAGGGACCTCTTGGCAGCTCTTTTCTTGCTGTGCGGGCGCTGGGCGCAGTGGGTCTCATCCAAGGACCACGCGCCTTGGGGCCAGGGTGCCTTCTTGAGGAGCAGGCGGCAAAGGTGCCTCCGGAGCTGTGTTGCCCGCGCAGGGCGGAGGGCGATGCAGCGAGAGGGACGGCGCAAGGGAGCCCCCTGCGGCACTGACGAGCTCAGTGATGCGAGCAAGCCACTCGTCGTAGAGGTCGTCGATGGGACGATAGTGCAGGAGCTCACGTGCCAGGAGCAACGCGGCATGCGCGTTCACGGGAGCGCGACGAGCATGCGACGATGAGCCTACCGGAGTCAGCGACGGGGTGGCGGTGCGGCCTTCTTGCCGCACCGAGGGATGCAGCAATGACACCTGCTGCTCGTTCCCCGCCGGGCCGGTGGCGGCGTGGGTGGCAGGCACCGGGGAAGGACGGGGAGGCCCGCTGACAGGGGCCGTCTGGGGACATGGGCCGCGAGAGCAGCACGATGCTCGGCGTGGGCTCGGCGAGAGTCAGACATGGGCGGGACGGACGATGAAACGCGAGGCGGTGGAAGAAGGATTCCGGCGCACTCCTACCTGGCACGCCAAATGTCGGATTTCGAGTTCCCGCAGACCCTTGAGGTTCGAACTCTGGGGTGCGCGCGGAGATCTCTCCCCTACCTACTCACGTCTCGAAGCCTCACAAGGGATCTAAGCTAGAAAGAAGAACACACAAGGGACACGAGGTTTATACTGGTTCAGGCCACCATTGTGGTGTAATACCCTACTCCAGTGTGTGGTGTGGTGGATTGCCTCAGGGGGCTGGTGAACAATACAAAGGGAGAACAACCTCGGGAGGGGCTGTTCTTGAGCTGGTGCGATGAACTGCTTGGGAGTGTTCAGTCACCTCTCTCTCTCCCTAGTCTACCCAAAATCTGGATCCCCCCTACTCGGTGGTGGCTAGCTCTATTTATAGAGGCCCTGGGCCTCTTCCCAAATAATGAGCGGGAAGGGCGCCAACAATTGGCCATTTTGAAGGGGAACATCTAGTACACTTATCCTGACTAAAGTTGGTCTTCGACTGCCAAAGACTCTGACGGTGACGCCGTCCTGGGCTCCACGGTGACCTCCATCCTGCCATCCCGCTGGTCTTGGTCTTGTTGCATTGAAATGGTAACCTTTGCCTGATGCCTTGGCCTGTGATTGCCCCCTTTGCACCAAAGGGGAAACAAGGACACTGCACAGGCCGGCGCCCGCCTGGCGCCCGCCTGGTCTCGATCGTCATGGCTTGCGTCACGGGCACCTAGCGAGGTACCCTGCCTTGATCTCTCCGCCTGCTTGCGAGCCCTCCTGATGAGGCTGCTCCTGAGGAAGCTTCCCATCGTCCGCCTTGCGAGGCTTGGCCCCTCGCGAGGTCTTGAGCTTGAGCTGATGAAGCTGGGCTGCACTGGGCGTCCGCTTGAGCCACGCCGCAGGCCGCAGGCAGGCAAGTCTGGGGACCCCCGTTCCCAGAACGCCGACAACTTGTTACTTGATCATGGAAAGTTTTATGAGTTGAGCTACTGTTATGATATATAATGATGCTAGAAAAAGTGATTGAAACTATTATTGATCAAACTTAAGCGCTTGCTAGCATTCACACTTCAAAAGTTACTTCTTTTATCATTTACCTACTCGTGGACGAGTAGGAATTAAGCTTGGGGATGCTGATATGTCTACAATGTATCTATAATTTATGAAGTATTCATGCCATGTTTACAATAGTTTTGTATGATTTTGGTATGATTTGATTAGAACTAACCCGGAGTGACGCTGTTTTCAGCAGAACTACCATGGTGTTGTTTTTGTGCTGAAATAAAATTTCTCGGAATGCGCTGAAAATCAATGGAGACTCTTTTTGGGAAAATATAAAAAATACTGGAACAAAAATCTACCGGAGGGGAGTCCCGTGGGCTCCATGAGGGTGGGGGGCGCCTACCCCCCTGGGGCACGCCTCTGTGCCTCGTGGACTCCCTATGGGGCCCCTTGACTTGTCCTTGACACCAACCTCTTCTATAAATACCCAAACCTCCAAAAAATAACCTAGCGCAGAAGTTCCGCCGCTGCAATCCTCTTTAGCCACGAGAAATCAATCTAGGCCCTCTCTGGCACCCTACCGGATGGGGCCATCATCACCAGAGGCCATGGGGAAGGATCTCGGAGGGGCCATCATCGCCATGAAGGCCAAGATCTAGAGAGAGAATGTCTCCCCATCTAGGGGGAGGCCATGGAGGAGGAAGCACAAGGGGGAGAACCTGTCCTCCTCTCTCTCGTTGCGCCGGAGTGCTATCGGGAGGGGAATCATCACCGCGGTGATCGTCTTCATCAACATCACCATCATCATCACCGTCCTCATCTCTTTTACGCGGTCCACTCTTCTGCACCCCGCTATAATCCCTACTTGAACATGGTGCTTTATGCCACATAATATGATACAATGATGTGCTGCCAACTTATGATGTTTTGAGTAGATATCCTTTGTCTTTGGGTTGATTGGTGATCTAGATTGGTACGAGTTGTATGTTTTATTTTGGTGTTGTCCTATGGTGCCCTCCGTGTCGCGCAAGCGTGAGGGATTCCTGTTGTAGGGTGTTGCAATATGTCCATGGTTTACTTATTGTCTGTGTTGCTTGAGTGACAGAAGCATAAACACGGATAAGTGGGTTAGGGCATATGGGATAAAGGGGACTTGATACTTTAATGCTATGGTTGGGTTTTTCCTTAATGATCTTTAGTAGTTGGGGATGCTTGCTAGAGTTCCAATCATAAGTGCATATGATCCAAGAAGAGAAAGTATGTTAGCTTATGCCTCTCCCTCATATGAAATTGCAATGACGACTACCGTCTTGTTAACAATTGCCTAGGATAATTCCGCACACTGACCCATCATTATTCCACACTCACTATTTATAATATTTAGTAATATATTCTAAATTTATGATAGCAGCACGTACTTTTATATTTTAGCTCTTTGATATCATACAATGTTATCATCTTCATACCCACAACGTAGTTTTATTTCTCGTTTCCAGTTGGAAGCAAAAATTCGGTGTACGTAGAGTCGTATCAGTGGTTGATAGGACTTGAGAGAATATTGATCTTGCCTTTAGCTCCTTGTGGGTTGGACACTCCATGCTTATCAGTTCCACCTTTTGACATTGCTACGATGATTCCCCGCACTTGGGGATTATCACCTTCTCATATCTTCCCCCGGCAGCTTGAATAGTGATGGTGTAGATGCTCAAGAACTCTGCGAGGTTTAGCCTCCCATCATACTTCTCAGGTACCTCCTGCTTGAACGTGCGAACGGATGGCTAACAGACTTGCGGCAGCTGATGGGTCAAGGCAGGGCATCCAACCTTGAAGGGCAGGGGCCCGCCAGCACCGAGAGTGGGATCATCCATATCGGGGCCGTCGTGCCCATCGGCTTGGAGGAGGTTCTCGTGGCGTTGCTCAATGATGCACACGCCTCCTCTTTGCCTGTCTTCCGCGGTTCGCCATTGGCCTGGACGTGCTCGAGGATTACAAGAGGCCATCGAGACGTCATCGGGGTCTTGGTTTGGCCGTGCCCGCGCTGGCTGCCGCGGCGGGGACTGCACCATGGGGACGGCTCCCTCCGTACGGCTAGCAGCATGGGTCGTCGCCGTTGCTTGGGGAGGTCGGGGCTGGGCAGCTGGTCGTGTGCCCTCGGCTTTGATGAAACCAATCAGACTTTGGATGGTGGCACACCATTCGTCCATCTGCTTGGCCGCTGGTGGAAACCTCAGTAGCAGCTGAGCCTGCGCCATGCCTCCCGAGGCTGTGCTCGGCATAGATGATGATGATATTGATCGCGCCATCGCTCGGCTACTGATGGAGCCAACGGCGGCAGCACTGCGCTACCGCTATTGCGGCGCAACCACCTGAATAGCAGGGTGGTGAGGCAGAGGTGCTCGAGGGCCATCAACTACATTGGGTGCATCAGCTTGATCAACTCGCCGTGGGGAACTCGCACGCGCGGCGGTCGCGCTTGCAACAAGAAAGGTCGGCGGAGGTGGTTCGCCCAGACCGAGCACCATAGCTGTGGCTGCACCCGTCAGCGATCGAAGTGCGGCCGTCGAGGTGTTGCTGATGCTGCTCTCCTTTGGTATCTCCTGCTCTCGCGCCGGTCGTGGGGGAAATGGTGGTGGTGCCGCCTGCTCTGACCACATCCCTAGGAGCACCCCGTGCCCCCGCGCATCTTCATGCCCCCCGCAGTGTTGGAGGACACGGGTAGCAGAGCCTTTGAGGTGGATGGATGAGTAGAAGAAGCTGATTTCTACTTGGGCGCCATGGTCGATGGCACTGTCGAAGATGGATATGGCGATGAAGATGACGCGTTGTTTACGTCTTTAGGTTCGCGCAAGCGATCCCCCTACCTGGCGCGACAAAGATGTCATGGGAAACCACGGCCACCTATGGGACCAGGACGGCCCCTTGTTGGTTCAGCAGGGGGGGTCGCGTTGCACAAAGAGCAGACCGATGTAGGGTAGCACGACAGAGATCACACGGGCAGTTTTACCCAGGTTCGGGCTGCCGTGAGGCGTAAAACCCTACTCCTGCTTTGGTGGATTGATGGTGGAAAGGTGGTGGTGGTGCGTAGTACACTTGCCGGCGGGGGTTGCCTCGGGGCGGCAGTGGCAACGCGCGTACGGGGATGCGGGTGGTCTAACTTTCCAACCCCTTTCTACGGTTGCCATGGGCCTCCTTTAATAGGTTAAGGGGTCACCACAGTGGCAAATTAGTCATAAGACACTGATATGACAGCAAATAGTGCTATCATACCTAACTCTGTAGGCTGACAGTGTGCATTTAATGCACCCCTTAGTGTCATGTCGTTGGTTGCCCGGCAAGGCTTGCCAGGCTATCTTGCCAGCTCCACGCATGCTTGCTTGACACGTCATTGGACATGTGTCATCTCTAGGTTTCCTTGGTAGGAAGTGGCCGCCGTCTGGTGAATGGTTGCCACTTAATCACTCTGCGGCTTGACACCGCACTGATCAATGGCGTGGGTCGTGGTGGAGTAGTCAGTGAGATAATCTGGTCTCCGTGAGTCCTTGCAGGCCCTGCTGGGACGCCTTGGTCATCTCCATCTGGGGGTGGCCTCGCCCCTTGCCGGGCGCACCTGCCCGGCAAAGGAGGCTTCTCTCTTGATAATATCACGCACCTCTTTTTTGGCCTTGGAACCTTTCCGATCTTCTTGTTGATGCTTTGAATCTCTTGGTCTCTTGTTTTCCTTGTTCTGATACTTCAATCCTGATCTTGCGCCTGTGGACAGTCAGGGCAATAAGCCTTGGGTCTATTGCACCTATAGAAGGGATACCATAGTGGCCAATTTTGAAGCTGGACAATAGTACACCCTATCCTGACTAAAGCTGGTCTTCGCCTGCAACGCTTCTGGTAGTGATGCGCAGGTGGGCTCAGTGATGACCTCCATCCTGCCGAGCTCGTGGTATTGGTCTTGTTGCACTAGAATGGTAACCTTTGGGGGATTCCTTGGGAACACGCGTTCGTCATTGCCTGCTTAGCACTAAAGAGGAAATTGTCCTTGCCTGCGCCCGAAGGCGCCCTCCTGGCTTCGTTTGTCATGGCTCACGTCACCATGCGCCTCGTGAGGTGGGTCGAGCCTAAAGATGTCTGCCCCTCGGGAGGCAGCCTCGGGAGGCTGCTCCTTAGGGGGTCTTATTGTAATTCGCCTCACGAGATGGGGACCCTGGCAAGGGTCTTCCTCGTGAAGTCTTGATGTTGGGTCCCGTCGGGACATTGGTGGAGCCACGGTAGTCCGTAGACAGACGGGCCTGGGTACCCCCAGTCCGAGAGCTCGGACGTCGAGCACTTGAGGTGACCCGTACATGAGTTCCATGGGGAGCACCACTTCTTCACCATATACTCGGGAGAAGGGCGTCTGGCCAGTGGCTCGATTTTGTGTTGTCCTGAGTGACCAAAGAACCGCCAGTAACTAATGAATCTAGCATCTTCCGCACTTCTACAACTTATCTAATGTTCTTGTTTTCAGCCCTCACAACACTTCAGCATTGGCTCTTTCCACCTATCCGTTGCTTCTTGAATGAGCAACTGATGCAAAAAAAGTGTTACCAAGGTCTTGGATGTACTGCATGAAGGCGCGGCTCGTAAACTATGTGTCATTGTCGGTGATCACTTTGTTGGGTACTCAAAAACGGGAAACATGTCCTTAGAGAAACTTGACGGCTAACAGTGTTTTCACCTTCCTTACTGGCTCTACCTCAGGCCACTTTGTGAACTTGCTGGAGGTTTCCCCGAAAACACATTTTTCTGGGTTAAGCCTCAAGCTCACTTTGCGCAGGTTGGCGGATGTTTCCTCCAAGTCTTCAATCAGTGTCATAGCCTTGCTCGACTTGACGACGATGTTGTCGACATGGGCCTCCACGTTTCCCCCTAGCTGCAGCCCCAGCATGAAGCGGATCAATCGCTGGAAGGTAACGCCGGTGCTCCTCAGCCGGAATGGCATGCAGGTGTAGTAGTACACGCCACACGGCGAGATGAAGGCCATCTTCTCGATGTCCTCCGCCGCCATATTGATCTGTTGGTAGCCCGAAAATGCATCCAGGAAGTACAACATGCACATTCCGCGATGGAGCCATGATCTGGTCAATGCGAGTAAGAGGGAACGGATCTTGGGGGCAAGCCTTGTTAAGGCTCGGGAAGTCGACGCATATGCGTTCCTTCCGCCCTTCCTGGGGACGACGACCTGGTTGGCGAACCACTCCGGGTGTCGTACCTCACGTATGACCCTAGACTTATACATCTTGTTCACCTCTTTGACAATGAATGCCTACTTCTCCGACGCTTGACATCGCGCCTTCTGCTTGACTGGGCGGGTGTTGGGGCCCACCACGAGGTGGTGCTCGATTACTTCCCTCGGGGCGCCGGCCAAATCCGATACCTTCCATGTGAACAGATCCTTGCTTGCTCAGAGGAAAACAACGAGCGCCTCCTCTTTCTCAAGGGGAAGCCTGGTGCGGATGGTGAAGGTGGGGCCCAAGCCACCAACTCGACCGCACCTTCTTTGTCTCGGCGAAGTCTTTAGAGAACAACAACTTCTTTCTTACAAGCGCAGCCTCTGGAGCTCCCAAGATGTCTTCTGTGCCAGGGCGCGAGGCCGCTGCAGCCCTGTAGGTGAGGTAGAGGGCTCAGACCACATCTTCCTTGTCTTCGGCTATGGTGATGATGCCGCTGT
The DNA here is from genome assembly GCF_018294505.1 of Triticum aestivum. Taxonomy (NCBI): domain Eukaryota; kingdom Viridiplantae; phylum Streptophyta; class Magnoliopsida; order Poales; family Poaceae; genus Triticum; species Triticum aestivum. Next base: position 237,738,117 of record NC_057804.1, read on the forward strand.
TGCTTGTCATCTTGATGATGTTGTAGCCCGGAAGGGTCACCGCCATGAACTTGGCGGGTGCAGGATATCCCAAGATAGTGTTATAAGGAAGGCCGATGTGGGCCACGTCGAAGTCGCTTAGCTCGGTGTGGTAGTTGTTGCGAGTGCCGAAGGTGACTAGGATGCACACCTGCCCCAGGTGATTGGTGGATCCATTGGTCAACCCGGAGAATGGCCTGGTTTGCATGAGCTGGTCGTAAGGCACCTGGAGCGTCTCTAACATCTCCGTGGAGAGGACGATGAGGCTGGCGCTGCCATTGAAGAGAGTCTTGGTGACAGAGATGATGCTAATGGTGGGCGTGCACAACATGGGAGCACGTCGGAAGTGGATGAGCACCTGAGATGGTCCTTGGAGTCGAAACTGATGGCATACTATCACCACTTGAGGGTACGCATAACCTCAAGCTTCGGGAGGGCCGCATTCACCTCATGAGAGAACTGCTTGAAGAGGTAGTTTGAGGCGGGTCCCTGAGCACCACCGAGGATACAGGAGACCGCAAGAGGCTCATGGTAGCCCCCAACCCCATAGTCGTGCTGATTGTCGTCGTTCCTCCTGGGCGGTGATGGCAGAGGTGGAAGTCTAGCGTTGCCATGAGGACGGGCCTCGGGGGGCTGATCACATAGGCGTCGTCGCTAAGATGATTGCACCAGCCACCTTCGGGAGGCTGGTTTCTCTAGCCTTGACGTGGGTTGCAGTTGTCCCAGCGGACTCCTCCTTGGCCTCCCCCGTGGCCAAATCCACGGTCACTATGCTCGGGGCGGCAGCCCATGCGCTCGTCCCAGAGTGCCCTGAGCTCCTGACAATCCTCGGTGCGGTGAGTGTGGATGTTGTGGAAGACGTAGAACGGGCGACTATCCTTGGGGGGCTCGTCGTGTTCACGGCCACCCTTTAGCCCAGGCTTTGCTGCCAGCATAGCAAGGCCCTTGCGCTTCACCTCCTTGGCCTTGACCTTCTTGTCCCCAAGCTCGTCGCCCGGGTGCGTGACGAGGGAGAGGCAACCTTTCTCTGCCCTGGCGCACTGGTTCGCCGGGTTGAACATCTCCAGCATCGTGCATGGGTCATCATTGATGGCGAGCTCCTCACTCATCCTGACGTCCATGAAGCCTTCCGTGAATGCCAAGATGATGGCTTCGTCCGAGTCCTTCAGGATATTGGACGAACCTGGATGAAGCATTGAATGTACTTGCGGAGGGTCTCATCGGGGCGCTTCTTCATGCGTCATAGGTTGTTGATGGTGAGGGCACGGTAGTGGGTGGCCCGAAAGTTGGCGTTGAACCACTTGCGGAGCTCATCCCATGAAGAAATTGACCCCTCCGGGAGGTGCATGAGCCAGGAGTGCACGCCGTCCTTGAGAGCTATGGGGGCAGCTCTGGCTTGAACTTGACTGGCCAGACCTTCTGTCGCAGCTTGCTAGTGAAGGTGCAGCAGCCCACGACACTCACAGGCATGACACGTGCAGGGGGAGCACGGTCATGGCACCCACGCGCCGCAGCTTCCTGAATGGCTCGGTCTCGCACTACCAAAAAAAGTCACATCCGTGATATTTTGGACCGAACAAATTTTTTTGTATTATACTTTTGACACTTCTATGATGATAATTGTGATAAAACCATGTATCATCATAGACGTGGTGGGATCCTACTTCTATGACAAAAAATCATGACAGAAAACGGGCTTTCATCCTGGGCGGGCCGGACACGCAGCTACATGACATTCTCTGGGCCGTCCATGACAGAAAAACCCGTGGTAGAAGCGAGGGCGAGGAAAATTTCGGGGAGTTCCCGATTACGATGGGTGGTCGGGGGCCGAGCGATGCGCGTTTCTCTCGTACACGTACGCACATGTGTGCGAGGCGTTGTGCTCTAATAGAACCCAAGCGAGGCATTGGGCTCTAACTGAACCCGAGCTATTGAACTATCTATGTTACTGAACCCGAGTAAGTCCTTCGCTACTGCTGCTAACTGAAGCCGATCAAACCCTGCTGCCTCCTTCCCTTGATGAACAATGAGCGTTCTTGGGGGGGGGGTTGGATGAACAGGACCCCATGGTGTTGCCTCTAGATGAACAGGACCCCGATCGACCCGGTTGGGGCTGGATGAACTGGACCTCGTGGAGGGCTGGATGAATAGGACGACCCCGTGGAGGGCTGGTTGAACAGTAGCCACTGGAGGGCTCGATGAACTGTAGCCCGTGGAGGGGTGGTTGAACAGGACCCCGTGGAGAGGGCTGGTTGAATAGTAGCCGGTGGAGGAGCGTGCGGTGGAGGGTGGATGAACAGGAGCTCGTGGATGAATAGTCACAGGTGAAGGCTGGAGGAGGTCGACGGTGGATGAACAATAGTCCGTGGAGGCTGGAGGAGGTCGACAGTGGAGATGAACAGTATCCCGTGGAGTCCCGTTTTGCGGTACGCCACACCCCTCGCGATGAACATGACCCCTTTTTCGACCGCAGTGCTCCAACACAAGTCTATTTCATTTGTTTTGCAGTACACCAGACCCCTCCCGATCAACAGGACCCTATTTTGACCGTAGGAGGTCCAACAAAAGTTCGTTTCCTCCATTTTGCGGTACGCCAGACCCCTCCTGATGAATAGGATCCCGTTTCGACCATGGCTGATTGAACACAAGGCAGTTTCCTCCGTTGTGCGGTACGCTGGGCCTCGTTTCGATCGGTTGTTCCGTCCAAGCCCTCCCGATGAATAGGACGACAGATTCCATTCCGATCCAGCCGGTTGGCTCCCCATGAACACGAGTGACGATGCAGTTCTCCGTTCCGGCCCAGCCATGTACATGAGCCCTGGTCGTACGTATGCGCGAGTAGGCGTTCAAGACCCTGCCCATATGTACGTACGTGGCTGTATTTTCTTTCTTGCACCCTGGCCATTGTACGTACGTGTATGCTACGTGCATGCCTCTACTAAGACACGTGTGCGCCTCTACATCGACACGTGCATGCCTCTATATCGACCAGTATGTACGTACACATTCGCGACCAGAATGACAACGCTACATACGCTTCGACCAGGTGGGTCCCGACTGTCAGGCACTTCCTTGTGTGCGAAGATGTAGCTGGTGGGTCCCAGCAGTCAGGGGGGAAATCATTTTTTTGCCCGTAATATGGACGCAGTTCCTTGCGTGCGAAGATGTAGCTGGTACGTCCCAGCAGTCAGGGGGGAACCATTTCTTCATGAAATATGGTGGCCCGTCCGGTGGGTACCTGCTGTCAAGTGGAGGAATCATTATTTTCTGCGTAATAAGGAGGCACTTCCTTGCTGCGGTCGTGGACCCAGCTGTCAGCCTCTCCATGTATAGAACTCTTCCGATGGAAGTCGGTCGTTGACCACATTGACCACACCGCTTCGAGAGCACCAAGGAAGAGGAGGACGGCGAGGCCTAGGAAGGGAACGACGCGGAGCCAGGGAAGACGCGGTAGTGGATGCCCACGTGGAGAGGAGTACGAGGGTTCACTGGTTCAGCAGCGGTGTGAGGCTACCATCACCGTAGAATAACAGGGGGTGTGGGCGAGTAGAGGGATGACCTGGCCAGCGGTGGGAGTAGTAGGGGGCAGTAAGGCCTCCACGGCATCACAAACGGCCACGGGAGGCAGGCGCACGCGGCACGACCGGCGCTGGTTTGGGCGGCTGGAGCAAGAAGACCAGAGGTTGAAGAAGCACTACCGCCGTTGGATGAACATCGTACGGTAACTGGAGCTAGAATCGTTCATATTGACTAAGTTGACAAAGCCCTCCGTCCCCATCAACTTAGTAGGCCCACAAGTCAGCCTCCCACTATGTTGGGTTCCAGCTAGCACGGGGAGTATTCATTTTTTTGGTGTAATAAGGAGGCACTTCCTTGCGTGCGAAGATATAGCTGGTGGGTCCGGCCCGTCTGCGGGGGGCATGCTTTTTTCGCGAAATACATAGGCCCTTCCGGTGGGTCCCAGATGTCAGGTTGAGGAATAATTAGTTTGCGCGTAGTAAGGAGGCATTTCCTTGTGTGCGGCCGTGGACCCAACTGTCAGCCTCTCCACGTATAGTACACGTCCGATGGATGTTGTTTGTTGACCACATTGACCAGGCCGTGCCGAGAGCACCATGGCGGTGCATGATGGCGAGGCCTGGGAAGGGAACGACACAAAGTTGGGGAAGACTCAGAAGTGGTTGCCCATGCGATGGGGAGTACGAGGGTTTACTGGTGTGGCTGCCATCGTCGGAAAATAACAGGAGGTGTGGGTGAGTAGAGGAATGGCCTAGCCAGCAATGGAGTAGGGTGGGGCGGTGCGGCCTGTGCGGCAGCACAGCCGGCCACGGGAGGCAGGAGCAGGCGGTCCCACCGGCGTTGGTTTGGGCGGCTGGAGCAAGAAGATCAGATATTGAAGAAGCAGCACGGCCGTTGGATTAACATCCAACGGTCACTACTGCTAGAATCGTTTGTGGACTAAGTTGACAAAGCATTTCGTACACGTCAACCTAGTAGACCCACAAGTCAGCCTCCAAATCTGTCCCAAACAGCATACAGGCCGAAATTTCTAGAGAGATTCAAATTAATTTTAAAACTAAATATACCTTAATATAAATTCAATGAAATTTTACCCGCACAAAAACAATGAAATTTAAAATATCAAAATCCGAAACAAAAAGTATTTTGGAACTGATTGCCTATTTGTTGTATTTTTTTCATTTTACAACCCATTTATTATTACTTATAGCCCATTTCTTATTACTTATAGCCCATTTTCTGGGCAAAATGCATCCCTCCTCGTCTTGAAAGATTTCCGACCCAGAAGGGCGTAGAAAAGGAAGTAGGCCTACGTTGGTTATTCTGCAAAAGACAAAATAGCTGGCTAGCCATTTTCAGAAAGGAAAAAAATAAAATGGGCTGGTCATGTGCTAAACATATGAAATAAAAGCCTGGGCTAGACGGGCCACGGCTCCTGCACAACCCATTTGATAACCTTCTCTGTCCCGAAAAAACAAAATTACTGCGCGCGCTGCTCGGTCCCTACTGTCATCCTCACCATGTACAGTCATCTCCTTATTTCTCTCGGTTGTTAACCATGTTGACCGCACCGGAGGGCGGCGCCGCGGCGAGCGAACCATGGCGGAGGAAGATGGTGAGGCCTCGGACGGGAATGAACAAGATCCAGGGAAGATGTGCAGAGTTTTAGGGTGCAATGTGGACACGATGCGCGCGCGGCAGCACATCCAGCCGTGGGAGGTGGGAGCAGGCGGTCCCGCCGGCACTGGTTTGGCTTTGGCGGCTGCAGGAAGAAGAGACTTAAGAAACAAGACAGAAGTGGAATGTCAATCCAACGTCAAGGTTGGCACAATCGTTTGTTGATTAAGCCGACACCAAGTAGCATACTTTTTATATATAGAAAGAAAAGAAAAACTAGGCTCGTTCGCCTGATAACATTCCCGAAACTGTGACCGTTCGATCTTGTGTCGCAACTAAAACTGCGAGGAAAATGTGTTCGTCTTGCGTCCTCCTCCTAGGGAACGTTTGCCACATAAGTGAGTAACACCCTTGGTATTCAACTGAGAGGTCTTGGGTTCGTGTCCCAAGAACTCTCAATTTTGTCCTCCTTCCTTCCTCGCAAAAAAAGAAAGAAAATTAATGAGAAGGCGTACAGAACAAGCTAGTGTACCAGTAAAGAGACATTGTTGAGTTTTAGAAAAAAAGAGAGACGTGCTCCTGTAGCTGGTTCGAATCCAAACCTAGACTATGACTATATATGGTGCTATGCTACTCTGCAAGTAATGAAACTGACGTATCCAACATTCGGTTATCCTCTTCTCTACTTGCTCTACCTAGCATCAGAAGCTCTGGCCGCAGCAACCATGTCTGCTGGCTACTCGTCCACCTGCTCTTCAGCAGGCAACAACCAGATAGGCGCCAAGTCGCCACTCGTACCATCGCCTGTGGGTCTCATCACACCCCCACCGGCGGACGCACCGCAGCCGGTTGCTCATCGCAACCCGCTACCGTTAGTGTGGTGCCACTGCTGCAAAGCACGCAGAGTCATCCGTCGCGTCTCAACCAGACTCCTCAACCCTGGCTGAGTCTTCTACAAATGCCCGAATCATGGGGTAATAATATGTTTAAGTGTTGTTCTGCTGCTTTTAGTTGCTGATTTTTCAATAGTTTGGTTGATGGTATTCCAATTTGATTCGTGCAGAAAAGGGAACATTCGTGTGATTTCTATTTCGGGGAAGTTGCTAATGTGGGGGAATGCAACTACGCTGATTATTTGGTTAGCCGAGGAATCCCAATACCAGCAGGTTGGGGTGTTGGACAAGTAACTGAAGGAACAACAGAGGAGGAAGATGCAGAGCAGAAGGTTAAAGATGCAGTTCGTCTGGTCATGGCCAAGCAACAGCTGTTGAATGGTCTTGACAACAATGATGAGATGAAAGAGCTAGTGAAGATAATGGGCAAAATCTATGTGCTATGTAGGATGATTGTCTCTTTATTTGCAGTGTATGTAGCACTCGTGATGTATTCAGTGGCTATGACATGAGCACTTTGCTGAAACTAGTAATGAATGAAACCTGTGTAGCAGGCTGGGCATGTTGTTGTCAACATCTAATCATTTCTATTAACGGAAATCAGGGGGTATCCCCTTTTGCTCATATGTAAATAAATAGCAGAGGCCCTTTTGGTAATAAATAAATAAATTAGCAGAGGCCCTGTCAGGTAAGCTTTGTTCCCATTCGAAGACATCGAGCAAATTGCAATCCAACAATAAACTATGTCATCAAATTCAAGTTTCATAGCCAAATATGAGTACAACTAAACAACAATGTCATCATGTTTTAGTCGTCATACAATCACCAAACACAAATCAACATACATAACAAGTGATTTTCTCACAGCAAAATACTAAACAACACGTTCATCAGGTTTCGGTTGTCATAGCAAATACAATTTCACATAGTAGATAAAAAAATGTCTTCTGACAGGCAAATACGACAAAAGCAATCTAATCATCATCTGCAGCAGGAGCGTCAACATCTTCGCCATGTGTATTGTTCTGAATCGTAATTCCCCATGGTGTCACCTTCTTCTTCATCCTCAGTGTCCTTGAACATTAGCTTCATCTTGATCAACTCTTGTATGTCCACAGCACGACAGGCAATCTTTTTGCTGGCGTCATTGACGTGATGGTTCTCAAAGATATTAGGAACATCTATGTTATCTTGTACATCAGGAGCAGTGTAAGCATCATCTTGTTGTGCAACTTCATTAAACGAATTCCTCTACTCAAACCTTTGCAATACTCTCCAGTCATCACTACGTGCAAATGTGCCTTCCAAGAAAAATATCGGTGTTGCTTGATTTGCCAAAATAAAATGCTCGTTGGTATGGTACGCCGCCTTCACATTGATGGATTTGAAATAATCATCAGATCTGGGTTTTGCGACCCTGGAAAACAGGTTATACCAACGATAGCACAATAGAACCACACACCGATGAACCTCGAAACTGGAGATATACTGCAACTGAACAATGTCTGTTATGTTAGCATACATTTCAGTTGTCTCTTTGTCATATGTATCCGTGCTCATGATGGCACTGTTTTGTGTCTTTCTGCCTTCGTCGCGTGCCAGGGTGTTGTAGCGCACATCTCCAACAACGCAAGATTTATAATGTCTTACCCGAGTATCAGGACCCATTACTAGTGAGTTAAGGACATCATCAACTGCCTGCCCATCCTCCCGCATCTTCTTAACCTATGGTTAGAAAATAGACAAGCTGATCATCTTATGTACTCAATATATTAAAAAAATTGACAGTGCAATTCAAAAGGTTGCATGGCTCTTGAACCATTTTGCAAATCTTGCCATAACCAATTTTTCAATGTTTCTTGGATTTTGCCGCAGTAACTCCTTTTTGTAGATGTTGCACAACATAGTGATCGCGTCAAACATCTAAATATATAAGAATGTGCTGCAAGTTTAGTAGATTACGATGTATAAGTTGTAGTACTTAGCACTTACTTGGTATAAGGTAGTATCTAAGGACAGTTATTCAACACATGCCAAACCGTGTTGTCCAAATATTTAGGTTTGTCCTCTTGTCGACTCTTCCTTGTAACTCGAACAGAATAATCAAAAACGTTGAGCCCGGGATTGTCTTCACCCACCTCTTTGCTAAGCTGATCAGTTGTTTCAATGTATTTTGAGCAGAATGTCAACCATTCTGTTGCAATGTAGGCCTCTACAATGGAACCCTTGGGTCTAGCTCTGTTCCTAACATTGCCCTTGAAAGTACCTAGCCGCCTTTTAATAGGGTACATCCAGCCATACTGTACTGGACCTCTAAGTAGTGCCTCATCAGGTAGATGAATAGCCAAATGCACCATCACATGAAAGAAGGCTGGAGGATATATCTTCTCAAGGTCGCATAGGATAGTTGGTATCTTGTCTCTAAGATGCTCCAAAGCATCTATCCTGATATTTCAACTACAGGGTTCCCTGAAGAACTGTCCCAACTCTGCAACTGCTCTGTATAAGTCAAGGCGGCCCAATCCTCTAAGTATAACAGGTAAAACAACCTTGAAGTAGGACATGGCAGTCATGATTTTTCAACACTTGTACCTTGTTTCCATCTGCAATGACTCTCCTTTCAGGGTTGGAAGCAAATCCATGTGGAAATCTCACACGTGACAGGACCCCGTAGAATTCTTTTCTTTTTACCTTGTCCAAGACGTACACAATTGGTGCCATATCCCGTGGTTTACCTTCATCTTGCACCTTCAAATCTTGTCTGATACCCAGGTGTGTCAAATAAATCCTAGATTTTAAGGTATCCTATATTATGCCGCAGATCCAAATATTTCCAATACTCCAAGTCCCACAAAGTGGACCTACGGGTAAACAATAATCTATTTTCTGCCCTGCCATGCTTCCTTTTCCTACTACCATTACCAGGATGGTTTCCTGGTGTAATATGCCTGACCTTCTCTAATTCCACTTGCAACTCATCGACAGCGAGCCTCTTTGGTGCATCACGGTTTTCATGCTTTGCATTGAACACATGTCTTCTGTATTTTCTAGGATGCGGCTTGTACTTGGCAAGGAAACGACGGTGTCCAATGTAACAGATCTTGCTAAGTATTCCGTATGACAGCGGATTCCTGTCACAGCGAACACATGCATTGTAACCATATGTCATTCGCCCTGACATAGTGCCCAAAGCCAGATAATAATGGATGCACCAAATCATAACAGCACACAGAAAGAAATCAGCTGATGGGCTTCTATATAGGTCTCGAGTGAGAACACCCCTGCATAGTTGTTGAAGTTCATCCACAAGAAGCTCCATGAATAAATCAAAATCCTTTCCAGCACTTTTTGGACCTGGGATGAGCAAGGCTATCATGTAGTTTGATTCTTTGGTGCAGACATTTGGAGGCATGTTGTAAGGGATAACAAGCACTGGCCACATGCTATATGTGGTGCTCTGGTGGCCAAGTGGGTTAAATCCATCTGAAGCTAAGCCAAGTCTAATATTTCTCGGGTCAACAGAAAACTTTTTGTGTTTATGATTGAAGCTTTTCCACTCACTACCATGAGATGGATGGCTCATTACATTCTGATCTCTGTACTCCTGGTTCCTAGAATGCCACAGTACATCCTCTCTTGTTTCAGCATCATGAAACAACCTCTGCAATCTTGGTATAATTGGAAAATGTCTCAGAACATTATGAGGAATCCACTTCCCAGCATCGCCATCTTTCCATCTTGATGATTTGCATTTTGGGCATTCACTTAAGTTGGCATAATCCTTCCGGAATAGAACACAATTATTCTTACAAACATGGATCATATCATACCCAATTCCAACTACATGAAGGAAATTCTTCATTTCACTGTTGGTGTGTGGCAGCTCAGACGCATCTGAGAAAGATTTACGAAAAGCAACCAACATCGCATCAAATGATTTGTTGGTCATATGCTCAGATGTCTTCACCTAAAGAAAGGTGACCATAGCTGAGAATACTGACAACTTATTTCCTGGGGAGACAACCACGTTGCATTGTTCCAACATGCAGGCCCACCGTTTTTCTTCTGCATGTGAAAGTTCATGAAATGCACGAGCATTTCATAGCATTGTTTTAATGTTGGTCAAACTCACTGGCTCCGCCGCCACCACCTCCTCCTCCTCCTCTTCCACCTAAGCATCAGGCAGATCAAGATGGTGATCTGCTGCTTCCATGTAGTCAATAACATTAACGTTCACAGCTTCACCATGATGAACCAAACTAGTATATCTGACCGACATCCCGTACAAGTGTAGATGATTTTGCACAGTTGATTGGGGTCTTGTAACTGAATTCATACAACTCCTACACGGCAGAGCTCATCTGATTTCGGACCACCATACTCAACTCTGATAAAGTTCATGAAGTTTTCAACCCCCTCGACATATGCAGCGGAGAATCGTCGAGCAGAAGTTATCCAAGTCATGTCCATCTATTAGACATATAAATTAGTTCTTCTACTAGATATTACAGGAAAAACACATATGCTTTTTAATGAAGTCCAGAAAAAGAAACCTAGGTCGATGTCTAAAGCTATGGCAAGATATTTGCACGAGCTGATCTAAGTAACAAAATATATGTGTAAAGCTAATTCACCAAACAGATTTGAGTGCTAAATTATGGCAGGCTATTTCAGCAGTCAATGAGGCCGAGCACACAACCATCAAACTATCAAAGGTCATCGCAGCAACAAAGATCGAGTACAAAACGGTGTAGAGCTATTTCACCTAACAAATTGGCTACTAGACCATGGCAATCTACGTCACAATAATTATATGGAAGGATATTTTAGCAACTAATCAGCCTTGGCATGCCATCTCAGCTAAGTAGATTGATTGCAGAGCTGGACAAGGAAGCTTCTTAAGAAGAGCATATTGACTGTAAACTACTTCGGCAAACAGTGAGGTTAACAGCGTCTATCAACTATCATTCAGCGCTACACCGACATGCATGGGGCCTCAGTCTAGAATGCGCATACAATGGGAGGAGCTAACCACCATGTGTCTCCACACGAGTGTCACCAGTGGTCGCGGCACTGACCGTCGTGTGCCCCCACAAGAACGTCACCAGTGGTGGCGGCGCGGCTAGAGGACAGCAGTCTACGAGAGTGTACTATGGGAGCGAGAGGACCGCCATGCGTCCCCTCGATGAACCACGGCGCCAACGTATCAGCACGGCAGGGAGGGCGGCTTTAGGGAAGCGAATGGAGTGGAGGGGGACATGGGAGGGGGGTTTGGGGAATATTATTGGCTAGTTGGCCGAAGGGCGGTTGAATTTGGGATTTGCGGGGAATTTTTTGAGGGGGGGAGGATTTTCGTGCGGTGGGCAGGGGGAGTTTGGCGCATGGTCGGTTTCTCCAAGTGCAGTCCCGTGTGTCAGTGAAGAGGCAAGCCGAAGCGTGTTCCGTTTGCGTGAGCCCTGTGCAAGACCGAACGTGTGTGGGGTGCAATGCAACCGCGATAGGGGTGCTGTGAGTGTACCGCCTTTTTTCCTTTTAAACTAGGTGCTTTGCCCCGTCAAAAAAAAACTTGGTGCTTCGCACGATCCATCGATACTACTACTAGTAATCCGGTAATCCCGACTAAAATGGCGCGGCCGGGTCTTTTCCCGCGCGATATGCTGGGAGGTTGGCCTAGTTGGGTTTTTTAGGACGAGTAATGCTACACGTACGTAATCCCAGTTACTTAATTAAAGTAATGTGAAATGTGTGAGCTGTTGATTGTAGATTGGGGGGAGGGAGGGACCCACCACCATGAAAATCAGGGGAGGAGAGAGAGAGGCAATTTATGTTAACCCTTTCGTAGGTTCCCGTAGATGTAGAATGATGTGAAATGCGTGAATGCGTAGTGGACGTACTATTGGAGTGCCTAATCTAAATTGTGTATGTAAACCCTATGTGTTTATTTACTTCGCATGTTAGCTTTGTCTCGGTTCAATAAAAAGCAGAGTTGGTGATGATGGTGTGCCTGTCATCCTGCAATATAGGCCGTCCGATCTATATCTAACGGATAGGAAGGAAACTATGACAATTTACCTGCACTCCTCTCCACATTTGCAGATAAGGCCTTCCCTCGTTCATCCTTTTCTCCCACAAGATCTTGATGTTCCATGCAACGCACGGGCATCTTGCTTGTACTCCTACAATATAATATATTATTGTGAAAGTTCATATTCTCCGCTGAGATCAATGCAAACACGGCAGATTTTCATTACAATTCAAACTTTTATAGGACAGGAACATAAAAGAAACCCGCCCATAAACTTTTATAGGCGGTGATCAACGTCCTCCATCTGCGATCTCTATGTACGGGGGCAGGGTTCAAGACCCGTGAAGTGAAGGCGCGGTCTCCGGCAAGGTAGAGTAGAACACGGGATATAGACCGGCCAGTTGGCACACCATGCCCTGCCGCCTCCCATACCCTGCTAAGCCTCCAAGGAGTCCCTGACCTCGGCGGTGCCGGACGTTGGACAACGGCAAATAGGATGTGTGGCTGACGGTGCTCCCATCGTAGGCCGCCAGCGTGGCTACCGCTTGTGCAGTTGCGTCCGTGTCTGGCTACACCGCTATTGCATCGCAAGAGGCGACTTGAGCGAGGGCGGCGACCTCGAGCTTCATCCCCGAAGACAAGCTCTCCCGCAGAGCTTTCGCGCTCGCGGTCATGGCGGATGTGGTGCTAGGTATGAGGACGATGCGCTATGGTGTGGAGGTTAGCTGGGCGTTGCTGCTTTATGTAGTGCATTCCGGTGAGGCCAAGCGTCCGGGTGCGTGATTAAGTCACCGGAGTTGGTTCCCCGGGCACCGAGCCTCTAAACAACGGCATATGATGGACGACATGAATGCGGGCAGCTGGCGTCAGCTGGGAACGCACTCTCGACGGCGCGAGGGATGAGTGTTTTTGGTGTGCGAGGGTAGTCAGCTGCGGTCGTGGCAACGTTGGAGATGCCTTTGCTCTCATGCAATCCCCACATGTCATTGAAAAAGCAAGATGACCCGGCATGGTCTGAGGTCCTGGGGATGCAGTTGGCCGCGCTACACCACTCCGCGGACGCATTGCGGCGCCCCGTGCATCCTCGACGAGCCGAGTGTTGGGGTGTGTTTGGATTGTGGCCAAAGTGCACCTTACCAAAATTTTGGTCATGGCCCAAAGATTGGTCTTTGTTTGGATGGTTGCCATTTTTTTGCATGCCAATGAACTCTAGCCAACTCTAGTTCATTCTTCTTGCCAATGTCGGCCAAATCATGGGCAACCAAAACCTCAACCAAAATTTTGGCTAGCCAATGCTTTGCTGGGGCAACCTTGGGCACAAAACAAACATACCCTTGATCTGCTGGTCGGGCCACAACGCTAACGCCACCCTCGGCACACTGAAATCGACTGTGTCCATCGATGATGAGCATGTCACTCACCGCAGTTGCCATGTCCATAGGCGGTGCTGGAGCTGCGCCACGGTGCTGGCCCCCATGACCCACATGAACGGTTGCCGGTGGCGAGGCGGTTGTGGGCCAGCTCCTCCATTGGACTAGTCTGTGCCCCACATGTTGGTTTCCCTATTTTCCCCACCATATTCGAGCGTCAGTGCTCCGCGTTGCGCATTAGGCCTTTCACTATGTAGGCCAATTGAGACAACTTATTGTTTACTTGAGCCATTCAAGTATAATCATGTGGCGTTTACTTATTTCTCATTTCTCTCCAACCCTCTTCTCCATCGATCATGCCACCCTCCGGTCGAGTACATCCCCCCGCATGCCTCATTTGAACATTCCGCCGAGTATCATTCACATGTGGGCCTACACAATGATTGTATTTCAATGTTTTAATTTGTCCGACATGCATACAAACAAACTGTTCGTCTAAAGTTTCACTTTGCCTCCACTATGTGTCGCTTCGCGTCTTAGTTTTGACATCCCATTCGGTTCATGCCCCGACACATGTTGAAGAGATCGATTGATGTTGAGAGATCAATTGCGTGTTGTGCAAGGAGATAAAGGTTTGGTCTTTTTCTATGATAGAAATGACCCGCGGGGGTGGGTCTGTGGGGATCAGAGGGAGTATATTGCACATTCATAAGCAAAACGAACGTATTGTACCCACCCTAGTCCTCTTTCAATCGATCTGCCGACCCCGAGATGAAATCGAGAGAGAACGAGTGGGGGCATGTGTGATACCTAAGGCAAATTCAAAATTTTGAACAGGAGATCATAGCATCTGCAAATCATATATAAATTATCAATATATTCGCTTCATTTTCGAACGTACAATATACTCCCTCGGATCCTTTCTAGTTTACATATAAGTTTTATCTGTAGTCGAATTATCTCTACTTTGATCAAACTTACAGAAAAAGTATCAACATTCAATAATGCCCAATCAATATTGTTAGATTCGTACGTACTCCTAGATTTGTATTCACACAGAGATGGTTTCCAATTTTTTTCAACCACGTGAATGTGCTTGTTCTCGCGCATGCTCTTCCTACTAGGATTTGGCCACGTATAGCCAGTCCAATAGTAACTTTTTTTAAGCTCCCTGTCCAATAGTACTAGTGGATTACTGACAACATCTGTACTAGAGTTTGCACTGCTCATAGTACTCGCTCCTTCCATTTATATGGGGCCTATGTGGAGGAGAGAGACGTGAAAAAGTAAGGGGAGTGATCTCTCATGCAAGAGCCTAGCTATATATGCATTCCTAGTAAAACACAATAAATATGAAGAAAGAGATAGAGAGGAGATGGGACAAAGTACTAATACAATAGCCAACCTTATATTATTTTTTGCGGGAAATAGCCAACCTTATATCCCACACTACTGTATGCGTGCATATAGATGATGGCTATAGATGACATGGCAGCTCCTTATAGCCATCGGCTGGCTATATTATTAACCATGCTCTAATGCGTTTTTCAAAACCGCATTTGACTATTGACAAGATTAATAGTACATGAGATGTATAATGTGAAAATTATATCATTTGAAGCTCCTTTCACATACGAATTTGACCGTATGCTTTGTGTAAGTTATATATAATATATTATTACTCTAACAATTGGTCAAAGTTAGCCTCGAAAAATGCTTTAGGCCCTGTATAGTAAAAGGAAGGAGGGAGTAGTAGTGGAAGTGGATCCTCTGACGTAGGTATCCCTGCCTTACCCTCCCTTTCGGTCACTTACTGGTGGACCCCATGCTTGCTAGGCCCCGCATGTCAGTTACTCAATGTGTTCGGCCATGTCAGGGGATTCTCATCCATAGTATACTCCCTCTGTTTTTATTTACTCCACATAAAATGGAGGGAGTGGTTGTATAAATGACGCGGGTGGAGGAGAGGAATGGACGTCAGTTTGCTCTAAACTGTGGTTCAATAAGCGAGCAAAAATGCAAGACGAAGCGCGTTCCATTCGGTAAGTGATGTGGAGGGTCCAGCGTGCTGGGGTGCAACGCGAACGTGACAAGAGCGATGTACAAACAAAACCGATTGACTGGTCGTCACCAGAACCACTATTCACACCAGAACCTTCGCTGCTTGGCCTACACCAGCCACTCCCCAAAATCAATCCTAATCTCCAGCCCATTCCTGCACCATTCGAGCCCCTAGCCCGCTGCCATCGAGGCTCTCCTGCAGGCGGAACTAGATGTCGTGGATGTGAACCGGGCGGATGCCGCTGCTTTTGAGGCCCTCCTGCTGGCGGAACCGGACGTCCTGGACTTGTACCGGGCGGCAGAGGCTCAACTCGATGCGGAGCGCGCGGATGATGTTGTCATCGAGGCCCTCCTGCAGGCGGAACCGGATGTCCTGGACTTGAACCAGGCGGCGGAGGCTCAACTCGACGCGAATCGCGCGGATGCCGCTGGCATCGAGGCCCTCCTGCAGGCGGAACCGGACGTCCTCGACTTGAACCAGGCGGTGCTCTAGTCCGTGCAGAGCGCCCACACGCTCTAGATGAACGAGTAGCTGGAGGCCGAGGACAACCACGGTGCGGAGACACACGTCAGCAGCTATGGCAGGTTCGCCCCAGCAGCCAAAGACGACGAGGCGGTCTCGTTCCACGAGCAGTGATAGTTTTTCTTTATGTTGTTGTTTTTATGGATCTTTTGATGTGTGAAAACATATATTGTTATGCAAGTCACCTTACATTCATCATTTGGTTTAGTCTACCATTTCAGGTGGTTGGATGAATATCCTACGTCTCCTAACCCTTCTTTCTCATCTCTTCTTCTTCCCCAACAGACCACCGCATGGGTCGTACTGATCCTCCCCAACATGCGGTTGGATAAACATACTGTATGAATGAAAATTATGTGGCAGCGATAGGATGGCTGATTTTGGTTTGTTCACATGCGGTAGCACGTGTCAGTGAGGGTGCGTTCCCTTGGCTGGGTTTGCGGCGTGCACGAGCGACTGTGTGAGGGTGTGGTGTGACCGCGACATGCAGGAGCGACCGTGTGAGGGTGCAGTGCAACCGAGGACAGCCGTGCGCAAGTGTACCTCCTTTTCATTTTGAAAACTTTAGGCAAGCTTGTTAAAAAATGTGTGGCGAAGTATGGAAATGCAAGGCCTAGACCCAAACAGGATAAGTACATATGTACTAGGAGTACTCGTGTCAAAAAAGAAAGGCGGGGTTTTCCTTCGCGGGATTAATCAATACAAATCCTCATTTGACATGTCAATTAATGCATATTTTTTTCTCCAAAGCCCAAAGAGCTAACCATCTCACTCCTCATCGCTTGATTAATGCAGCGGCATGCAAACCAACCTTCTCACTTCCGCATGCATGCAAGGGTATATTAATGTCCTTGGTTGCTAGTATGAGGCAAACCCCATCAATTTTGCCTCAATTAGTGTTACTGGCCTTTTACAAATTGTAATTTTGATATACCGGCCTTGTGTACAAAAAAATGGAGGTAGTAACTATATTCGACTTCCTTCCCCATTGCGGTGATGTCGACGATATCTTGAACATTGTGGTTTGGCGAAGTGCATTCGACGGAGAACACCATTGAGGTAGACCATGGTAAGTCGTTCGCAAGTGCCGCCTCAAGCCGAGACAACCACCTTATTTAAGTCCAGGAAGTCCATTAAAACAATGGACGCGTAAATGTACTAGTACTACTAGTACACAATAGCATCACGCGTCCAGCTTAGTGCGGTGGGCTGGTTTCTTGAAAAAGACGATGGAGAAGCAGATTCAGCGAAGAGTGAAATGATGGTTGCTTCATCCGTGCTTTTTGATTTGACGCCTCACTACTTTGTGATTTGTGATATAAGGAAAAAGGGAGTAGACTCTATGCTCTATACTATTCATGCGTCCAAGCACGGGAGAAAGAGGAGAGATGTTGCGTTTTTCTATTCCTTCAATAGATCAATCAGGGAGCTTCGATTCCATCTTTTTGGCTTTGGAAGCACCGTCCACCATGGTTCCCATCGATGTGAAAAGCTATTTTTCACATTTGGCTACACATTGTGGATCCCCTTAATCGTACCACTTGGTTTTGCTCTTGTGTGCTATCTATACAAATCTCAATTATATTGATCTCAAAAATTATAGAATCAAGATTAGTAAAAAGGAGGTGATTTTGCCGCGCGGATGGCGGGGGACGTTTCTTATTTTTAGAGGATGTTGTCCTGGCAGTTTGCTAACAAGAGGTCTCACGTTTCAGTGCTTTACCAAGCCGATCCGCATCCCACATGAGGCAGAACAACGGCAGAAGCAACACGTGGTTAACTTGAAGAAGATGAGGGAGAAGCGGATTCAGCAATGAGTGAAATGATGGTTGCTTCGTCCCTCCAATTCTTTTTTAGCATTATTACTTCATCCCTCCAACTTAACTGCGGGAAAGGTGCAACTTTGTCATTTGACGCCTCATTCCTCATTACTACGCCGGTGCCATGACTAGGGTGCTTCACCCCGGCTGCTCTGCACTGTATTTCGGTATGGCACGTGGACCCGGTAGCTTGATGTCCCACATGTCGGCAAAAGGGACTAGAAGATTTATGAAAGCGAGTGCTCCACTCTTGCGATGGAGGAGTACACGATACGGTGGCCCAGTGAACTTTCACTTGTACTATATTGTACTATAGTTTTGTTGTTTCGCACGATCCATCGATACAAACCCGATTAAATAGGAAAGGGCGGGATGTTTCATGCGCGGTAGATGATACTGGCCATACATTTCAAAGGTAATTTTAATGTATGCAAATTGAATAATTAAGTAATAATATGATATCTATTAAAACTAAAAACACATATGATTTATGGTGTTAGAGTGTAGTAGTAGTGTTCTATTGCATAGTTGTTAGATGTAACATGCGAGAACGTGTAGAGATGTAGTTTTGGAGGGCCTACAAAGAGAAAATCGTAATATATTCACTGAACTTCTGAATAAACTGATTACGGTCACAATATACGTTTTGCGGTGATTATACGGTCACTTTCTCACGGTTCAACAATGGATTTCACTATGTTGACCAGACAAATAGTTTGCGTGGCACCATGTTAACTAGTTAAATTGACCAAGTTCCTTGTGGGTCTCACTTGTCAGTTTGCATAGGGAAATGGTTAGATAAACATAAATTTACGCAGGCGCGACAAGACTCCAACCCGTGCGCGGGAATCACCTGGTTGTGTATGTGTCTGTCAGGGCCTGATGTGTGTGCATGCACATGTAGGTTGAGCATTTGAGCGTGAGAGTGTGTGTTGGTCGTGTGGGGTACTAGTGTGTGCATGCATGCATGCGTGTGTGCGTGTGAGTGTTGCGTGCGTGCATGGCTGCGTGTGTACATGTGAGTGTTGCATGCGTGCGTGGCTGCATGTGTTCGTGTGAGTGTTGCGTGCATGCAGTTCGTGTGCATGCGTGTGTGTGTTTAATCACCACACCAGCTCCTGTGTGTTAAAACAGATGGCTCAGCATACCAATACAAGGCCACCTTGTCCGTTGTGCCTACGGTCATGACTTCGAACCACCGTCCAATATTTTTTTGTCGTTTCTTTTCATTCTTACTAGCAAGATGCTCGTGTGTTGCACGTAACATCAAGATGCATCTGTATGACTAGTTTATCTTGTGAGAGAAAATTATGAACGAGGGAATGCCTTATTTGCAAATGTGGAGAGGTGTGTGGGTACCTTTTTGCAAAATTGCCATAGTTTCCTTCCTATCCGTCAGATATAAGTCGGACGGCCTATATTGCAGGATGGCAGACACACCATCATCACCAACTCTGTTTTTATAAGAGTGTAGAGTAGATAGAAGCCGACGGGTGGGCCCAATGGTAGTGAGATATGTGATTCAACAGTAGAGGTACCACGTGGAGCGTTTAACTGGTCAACTAGTCGTGTCTTGAGAAAATACAGAGCTGTACGGTGAGCCCCTGACTGTATAATAACCACAAAACATAAATGGTGACCGTAATGAGCGGATTTTGAAGTCCAATGTACGTATCATGCTTTCGCTTCAAATACAATGATCGTCACTGTATATATCATGAGAAAAAGATGAAACATGCGTGAATGTGCTGTGGGCTTACTTTTAGAGGACCTGGAGATAGTTTGTGCGCGTACATGAAAGGGGCATGGAGGGGGGTATGCGATGTAGACAGAGATGCTCTTCGTTTCTCTTTATTATGACTAACTTTTTATATAGTATAAAAATATACAAATTCACAATGCAGAATAAATATCATTGTGGGCACCATGCAATGCAAATTAGCATTCATACTCCTCCATATAACTTTGTAATGTTGTATATATGTATAAATTCTAAAATATTTTTTTGGCCACACTTTATTCAAAAGGAATGTTGTATGTGAAATAAACGTGAAGAGAGGGCTTTTTAGATCAATGGGGTACGTGATGTAACATGTGTGAATGTGTTGTTGATGTATTTGGCAAGGCCTAGAGAGGAGAGGCATGGATAGAGGGGCCGGCAGGGGGACGTGGGAGAGATAGCACGAGAAATGAGAGTGGTCTAGAGAGAGAGACGAATATGATGTCACAGCGAGAGATTCCCTTGAGTGTGTATATGCAAGGGGGGAGGGCATAGAGGCACCAAGAGATTTTTTTTATGTGGTGTCTATGTTGGTATGTGTGGGTGTGAGAAGATAACGAGATGTGGGGCAGAGGGTGTGTCACCGCGTGAGGTTCGGTGGGTCGACATGAGGCCCTTCGTTCGGTTCCGTCCTACGCCACATTGTCGGCCCATGACGCATTTAGGGAGACCCATGGATGACTAGTCATACAAGACAAAGATAGTAGAATTGGGAAGGACTCTGTGTCCACTGACAAAGCCGTCTAGGATTTGTAACCCTAGGTTCTCGGACTAAGGTAACCCCTTATCTCTGATATTACTATTCATCCAACCTAACTTTAAGGGGCATCCTACAGAATGCTCTGCTAGAATCATACTCGTCGATTACGAAGAGAGGTGTGAGACAATGCGTGAGAGACAGGACTAAAGATAATGTGTGTACAGGAGACACGTAGGCAGGTCTATGTATATAGAAAGGGTCGATGGGTATTGTGCATGTGTATGCTTGTGAGAGGAAGAGTGCTTGTGATAAAGGTTAGTGAAAACAACCGTAAATGGTTACGAGAGGGAGGGAGGGTTATATCGAGAGCATGTCCGCAAGGAAGACACCTCGGGAGAGAGTGTGTGAGCATGTTTGAGAGACCACCGATGGAGAGTGAAACTACACGTAAAAGATTGATGTACACATTGATTAAAGATATAAATTGTATCCAAATATTAGGATGTGATCATGATATTTGCAATTTGCGTAAGGAACGGTCATTGATCCATCAGACATCTAGATTCTCTCGAATTTGAGCATGTCTATGTTATTATTCGACATAATTGATCCACATAGTTAGTATTTTGAACTCCAGACAATGCATCGCTTTAGCAATAGAATATAAACGTGAGTATAGTTCATGTTGTGTGTGTAAAGCACATTATACATATGAAAGTTACACAATGAACATTATAAATAGCTACCTATGAACAAGCATACATTTGAAATCAACTTAAGGTGGTTTAAAAAAACGAATTCAACATGAAGTTCATTCAATTATTTGAATTCGATATCATGGCATTTGTATATCATATCTAAATTATGGGGCACCAATCTTTGCTCTGATTTTCTACATAATAGCATATGTAGTCGTGTACAAAATAGATTCAAATTTAGCTCATCCATTCCAAAATAATCGTAGTTATAGGATTTTCAAGTGTCAAAATTTCAAAAAGTAGCGGATAATTTAATGAGGTTTTCAAACATACAAGGTCAATTTTAACGTTGTCTATTTAGGTAAATCCTCAAAGTTCAAGAGTACTCTAAACGTGAATGCTTCTGTTTCAAACTTTCGAACAAAGTGCCAAAAGAGCCTCTACTCGCCCGAAACCGCGTGAGATCAATGTTTGGTAGTACAAGGAAGTTACTTTTCTAATAATTCCGACCCGTGAAACCTACCGGCCCGACGTCCAAAGGTCTAAATTGGGGTAGGTTTGTAACTTCATCTAGACACCACGCAACCGCCTTCGAAAACCAATCATACACAATGGCCGCCTAAGCACACATGCGCACGGCCAAAATCGGTCCCGCCCACTATTTGGGACACCTGGGATTACCATCCTACCCCGACCCGCGGTAGGTCCAAAATTTAAGAGGGGTCAAAGTTTGTAGTTTCCCCAAATTGGAAACAAGCGCGTCCCATCTGTTTAAATAAGCCAAAAACAAGCGCGTCCCAGACCGAAACATGGTTCTCACTTAGATCCCCCCCCGCCCACCCGTCTGATTCCCCATTCGTACTCCGTCGGTGCAAAAAGTACCTCTCGACCAGCCGCGAAACCCCAGCGTCCTTGTCACTCCCAATATGCGACCCTATCCTAAAGGAACTCGAAGGTCCCACCAAGGACAGAAGCGCATATTGGAGATGCTTTTGCAAGGTGGATATCATTACATCGCACCATTACATAAAAGTTGGGGGTAGATACAAAAGGCATACCATGCCACATGAATACAATAACATCATACATAGGAGCACCATCCGACTACGGATGAAACACAAACAGAAACTCAAATGACATCCACCCTGCTAACCCAGGCTGCCGACCAGGAACCTAACCCTTGATCAAAGAAGAAGCAGAAGAAGAACTCCAAAACAAGCAAACATCGCTCTCACGTCATGATCATCGCATTACCTGTACTTGCAACTGTTGTTGTAGTAATCTGTGAGCCACGAGGACTCAGCAATCCCATTACCATGGGTATCAAGACTAGCAAAGCTTAATGGGTATGGAATGGATAAGTGGTGAGGCTGCAGCAAGCGACTAAGCATGATATGGTGGCTAACTTACGAGTACAAGAATAAGATGAGAAGCTACGCAAACGGTTGCAAACTAGTAATGATCAAGAAGTGATCCTGAACTACTTACGTTCAAACATAACCCCACTGTGTTCTCTTCTCGAACTCACCCAAAAAGAGACCGTCACGGTTACGCACATGGTTGGTGTATTTAATTCGAATCTAGTGTCAAGTTCTCTGCAACCGGACATTAAAAATTCCCATCGGCCACATAACCGCGGGCATGGCTTTCGAAAGTTTAAACCCTACAGGGGTGTCCCAACTTAACCCATTATAAGCTGACGATCTGCGGAGACAATCCTCCATCGCGGGACATCCGATCAGACTCGGGATCCCGGTGCACAAGACATTTCGACAATGGTAAAACAAGTCCAGCAAGACCTCCTGGCGTGCCGACACCCTGATAGTAGCTGAGCGTATCTTGTCTCAGGACACGACGGATGAGCTATGGTTACAGCGACCAAAATAAACCAAGTTGCCAAGGGGCGGCTGAGGGAGTCCTGGATTAGGGGGTATCCGGATAGCCGGACTATATACATTGGCCGGACTGCTAGACCGTGAAGATACAAGACTCAAGACTTTTACCCGTGTCCGGATGGGACTCTCCTTTGCATGGAAGACAAGCTTTGCGATCCAGATGTTAAATCTCCTTCTTTGTAACCGACTCTGTGTAACCCTAGCCTCCTCCGGTGTCTATATAAACTGGAGGGTTCAGTCCGTAGGACGAGAACAATCATAATCATCATAGGATAGCTTCTAGGTTTTAGCCTCTACGATCTCGTGGTAGATCTACTCTTGTAATACTCATATCATCAAGATCAATCAAGCAGGAAGTAGGGTATTACCTCAATCGAGAGGGCCCGAACCTGGGTAAAACATCGTGTCCCCTGCCTCCTGTTACCATTAGCCTTAGACGCACAGTTCGGGACCCCCTACCCGAGATCCGCCGGTTTTGACACTGACATTGGTGCTTTCATTGAGAGTTCCTTTGTGTCGTCGCTGCAAGGCTCGATGGCTCCTTCAATCATAAACAAAAACGCGGTCCAGGGTGAGAATTTTCTCCCTGGACAGATCTTCGTGCTCGGCGGCTTCGCACTGCGGGCCAATTCACTTGGCCATCTGGAGCTGATCGATAGCTACGCCCCTGGCCATCAGGTTAGGTTCGGAAACTTGAACTACACGGTAGACATCCGCGGAGACTTGATCTTCGAGGGATTTGGGCCTACGCCAGGAGCGCCGAACATTCACGACGAGCATGGCTTAGACCTGCTGTCAGACAATACTCGGGATATTGCACCTGCAATAGCTCCGGACCTAAATCCGGGGCAGATCGCGTCGTCCGAGGAAGGGTGGATTGAACCCGCCCTAGAGGCCGCATACTCGTCGGAGGTAGAGCCGAACACAGACTCCACCCCCAAGGAAGTATGTGTCTTCGGACCCCCGGACTTGTATCCGGCTGTAGGTTCCAGACCGCGCACCCCCGAGCCTGCCGAATCTGGTTGGGCTCCGGTAATGGAGTTCACCACTGCGGATATCTTCCAGCACTCGCCCTTTGGCTTCATGCTGAATTCATTAAAGTCTCTCTCTTTGTCAGGAGACTTTTTGCCGAACTATGTCCTGCTCGAGTGGGAAGCAGGCGACGAGGAAATTCCTTGCCCACCCACCACCCACTTCATTGCCACTATTGACGATTTGACCGACGTGCTTGACTTCGACTCCAAAGATATCGACGGTGTGGACTACGATGCAGGAGAAGAACAGGTACCACCGCCCACGGGGCGCTGGACAGCCACCTCCTCGTATGATATATATAGGGTGGACACTCCCAAAGAAACCAATGGCGATGAGGCGATGGAGGATAACCCCTCCAGGAAGAAATCAAAGCATGGGTGAGGGAGTCCTAGATTAGGGGGTATCCGGACAGCCGGACAATATACTTTGTCCGGACTGTTGGAGCGTGAAGATACAATACTCAAGACTCCGCCCCGTGTCCGGATGGGACTCTCCTTTGCGTGGAAGACAAGCTTGGCAATCCGGATATTATATTTCCTTCTTTGTAACCGACTCCATGTAAACCCTAGCCCTCTCCGATGTATATATAAACCGGAGAGGTTGGTCCTTAGAGGGACGATCAGAATCATAATCATCATAGGGTAGCTTCTAGGGTTTAGCTTCTACGATCTCGTGGTAGATCAACTCTTGTACTACTCCTATCATCAATATCAATCAAGCAGGAAGTAGGGTTTTACCTCCATCGAGAGGGCCCGAACCTGGGTAAACATTGTGTCCCTCACCTCCTGTTACCATTAGCCTGAGACGCACAGATCGGGACTCCATACCCGAGATCCGCCGGTTTTGACACCGACATTGGTGCCTTCATTGAGAGTTCCTCTGTGTCGTTGCTGCAAGGCTTGATGGCTCCTTCAATCGTCAACAACACGGTCCAGGGTGAGACTTTTCTCCCCGGACAGATCTTCGTGTTCGGCGGCTTCGCACTACGGGCTAATTCGCTTGGCCAACTGGAGCAGATCGACAGCTACGCCCCTGGCCACCAGGTCAGGTTCAGAAACCTGAACTACACGACCGATATCCGCGGAGACTTGATATTCAACGGGTTCGGGCCTACGCCTAGAGCGCCGGACAATCACGATGAGCACGGCTTAGACCTGCTGTCGGACAATGCTTGGGATATCACCCATGTAGTAGCCCCGGATCTAAATCCAGAGCAGATTGCGTTGCCCAAGGACGGGTGGATGGACCCCCGCCCCGCAGGCTGCACACTCATCGGCGGTAGATCCGAACACGGGCGTCACCCTCAAAGACGCCTGTGACACCGGACCCCGAACTCGTATCCGGCTATAGGTTCCAGTCCGCGCGCTCCTGAGCCCGTCGAACCTGGTTGGGCTCCGGTAATGGAGTTCACTGCTGCGGACATCTTCCAACACTCGCCCTTGGGCGACGTGCTGAACTCGTTAAAGTCTCTCTCTTTGTCAGGAGACTCTTGGCCAAACTATGTCCGGCTCGAGTGGGAAGCAGGCGACGAAGTAATTCGTTGCCCACCCACCACCCACTTCATTGCCACGGTCGACGATTTAACCGACGTGCTTGACTTCGACTCCGAAGACATCAACGGTATGGACGACGATGCAGGAGAAGAACAGGAACCACCGCTCACAGGGCGGTGGACAGCCACCTCCTCATACGATATATATATATGGTGGACACTCCGAAGGAAACCAATGGCGATTAGGCAATAAAGGATAACCCCTCAGGGAAGAAAGCAAAGCATGGGTGTCGTCGGCGCCACTCCAAGCCCCGCCATAGCAATACCGGCACAGGAGACGAAAACAATCTGGATGGTGCCGAAGATGAATACAACCCTGATCAGCCTGCCTTCGAGCATGCCGAGCAGGAAGACGGGCAGGTCAGCCTAGACGAACAGGCGACGGACGGATATCCGGAGGAGGACAACTACATGCCCCCCTCCAAAGACGAGATTAGCCTCGACGACGATGACTTCGGAGTGCCCGAGGACCCCGTGGAGCAGGAGCGTTTTAAGCGTCGGCTCATGGCCACTGCGAGGAGCCTGAAGAAGAAGCAGCAGCAGCTTAAGGATGATCAAGACCTGCTCATAGACAGATGGACTGAAGTACTGGCAGCTGAGGAATACGGACTCGAGCGCCAGACGACTGACCGGCCACCTCGTGGCTGGGATAAAACTGCATACCATCCCGAATACCAGCCCGCACCCCCACGCCAATACACTACGGCCCGGGGCAATAGGCAAGACCTGCAAGATATACTGGAAAACAAAGCAGGACAGCCAAGATCGATCTACGGATCGCGAGGGCGCTCCCCAACACGCAACGATGATTGTCACACCGGATACATTATGAACAAGTCTGGCCGGGCCGAATACAGCCACCCAGACTCATTCGAACTGCGTAGCCACATAGCCCGGCATAGAGGCGCCGCACACCCCCTCTGCTTCACTGACGAAGTGATGGATCATGAATTCCCAGAAGGGTTCAAACCC
Organism: Triticum aestivum; assembly: GCF_018294505.1. Classification (NCBI taxonomy): domain Eukaryota; kingdom Viridiplantae; phylum Streptophyta; class Magnoliopsida; order Poales; family Poaceae; genus Triticum; species Triticum aestivum. Next base: position 237,764,595 of record NC_057804.1, read on the forward strand.
GTAAACATCGAATCATACGGTTGCACAACAGACCCCGCAGTATGGATCGAAGATTTCTTTCTCCACATTCACATGGCCCGCGGAGACAATCTACACGCCATCAAATATCTTCCCCTCAAGCTCAAAGGACCTGCCCGGCACTGGCTAAACAGCATGCCGGGAAATTCCATTGGCAGCTGGGAAAACCTGGAAGACGCGTTCCTTGACAAATTCTAGGACACATACGTGCGACCACCGGACGCCGATGACTTGAGCCACATTACTCAACAGCCCGGAGAGTCAGCCAGGAAATTCTGGACTCGGTTCCTAACTAAAAAGAACTAAATAGTCGACTGTCCGGACGCCGAAGCCCTGGCGTCCTTTAAGCATAATATCCGTGACGAGTGGCTCGCCCGACACCTCGGCCAGGAAAAACCCAAGTCCGTGGAAGCCCTCACGACACTAATGACCCGCTTTTGCGTGGGCGAGGACAGTTGGTTGGCTCGCAGCAGCACTACGCACATTCCGGCACCTCAGATGTCCGCGACAATAACGGCAAGCCACGGCGCAACAGACATAAGCGACGGAACAACGACAACGACACTGAAGACACGACAGTCAACGCCGGATTCAGTGGATCCAAATTCGGTCAGAGAAAGCCGTTCAAAAGAAACAGTCAGGGACCGTCCAGTCTGGACCGCATACTGGAACGCTCGTTCCAAATTCATGGCACCCCGGACAAGCCAGCAAACCAAACTAATAAAGACTGCTGGGTGTTTAAACAGGCCGGTAAAATAAATGCCGAAAACAAGGACAAGGGGCTGCACAGCGACGATGACGAGGAACCCCGGCGTCCGAATATGGGGGGGACAGAAGAAGTTTCCCCCTCGGGTAAAAACGGTCAACATGATCTACACCACCCACATTCCCAAATGAGAACGGAAGCGAGCACTACGGGACGTCTATGCGATGGAGCTAGTCGCCCCAAAATTCAACCCATGGTCAGCCTGTCCGATCACCTTTGATCGTAGGGATCACCCTACCAGCATCCGTCACGGCGGTTCAGCCGCATTTGTCCTAGACCCAATCATCGACGGTTTCCACCTCACGCGAGTCCTTATGGACGGCGGCAGCAGCCTGAACCTGCTTTTATCAGGACACAGTGCGCAAAATGAGCATCGACCCTTCAAGGATCAAGCCTACCAAAACCACCTTTAAAGGTGTAATTCCAGGAGTAGAGGCCCGTTGCACGGGCTCTACAACATTGGAAGTGGTCTTCGGATCTCCGGATAACTTCCGAAGCGAAGAGTTAATCTTTGATATTGTCCCTTTCCGTAGTGGTTACTACGCACTGCTTGGACGAACCGCATTCGCTAGATTCAATGCGGTACCACACTATGCATACCTCAAGCTCAAGATGCTAGGACCTCACGGGGTCATAACAGTCAATAGAAACATGGGCCGCTCTCTCCGTACAGAAGAACATACTGCAGCCCTCGCGGCGGAAGTACAACGTGGCCTTCTCCAACAAAGCACTGAGCCGGCGAAGACAACCCCGAACACCATCAAGTGAGTTCGAAGCACCCCGCAATAGGATCGCCAGGCACGCCAAGAGCGCGACTAGCAGTCCGACCTCCGCTCAAGCCCTATCAAAGCAGCATTCGTGCCACGCGTACACAATTACGCACTCAAAATACCATGGGCATAGGCGGAGGCGCAACAGTGACTCAGTCAACCGTGTGGTATAACCGCAACATACTTTAACCCCCCCCCCCCCCATCTTTCAGGACACTGCTTTATGGCAGCCTCTTCAAAAGAGCTGGATTGTCGGACTTACATAGGAGAAAAAACCAAGGAGGCAACAGGCTTTGCGCACAAAGGAAATACCCAAGTGGAATCTGTTCACGATCGTTATACCTGTTTTATATACCTACATGCAGCCCGCCCTTGGATAGGACATGTTAAATAGTCCTATTTACTTCTGCTTAACCGCACTCATTGTAAACATACGCTTAAACGTATTTTTCATCAATGGGAGATAATATGTAGCATCATCTTATTATTCCTATTTGCACATTTTTCCTATAAATGCTTATTTAATATTGCATCCGTACACCTTGGTACGTTCAGTTTGCCAGGGGCTTCTTATGGCACCCCATAATACGGCAAGACAAGTCCGAACACTTTCAAAAGTGCGGCACCCTGAACTTATAGCACTATATGCATCAGCTCCGAATCATGTCTTGGGTCAATAGTTGGGTTTGCCCGGCTCCCTTGTTTTGGTACCTTACGTTCCGTTATATCGGCTAAGGTAGCGCAGGGAGAACTACTATGATTGTGTCCCGGTTCTTCCGGACGAGCACCTAAGTAGACAAAGCCGAAAACTGACCGGCATGATGCGGCAAGAGATGGTTGCTGTTCGAGAGGTCCTAAAATCCCTAAAGATTTTTCCCGCTTTAGGCAAGGAATCGGCTTTGTTCGGTTTAGGCGTATATAGCGCCCCAATTCATTTTCAGAACTCTAGGGGCTTTGCCGAAATTTAAATTGTAGACTTCTATGGATAAGTGAAAGTTATAAAGCCGCAAAGTCCGATTGCATTGTTTGCTGCGCCAAACACCTCCTTCAGGGACCAAAAATTTGGATAAAGAGTGTCTGGGTTTTTCCAGGAACACCACGATACTAGTTATGTGGGGGCGGAAGCCGACGACTGGCCTACTTTTAGAATTTTATAAACAACCGCATAGAAAGTAATATTTTAAATCAAAACAATTCGCTATATAGCGCAAATAACTTCGTCTTTATATTGCAAAAACGACAGAAGTATATTCATTCAAAGATCGTGTTCTTGGTACATTCTTCGGCCACGAGACAAGCTCCCTTCATAACGCCATCATAATATTTCTCGGGACAGCGATGCGCCTTGCCCTCCGGCGGCCTATCCTTCACCAGCTTCTCCGCATTCAGCTTGCCCCAGTGCATCTTCGCACGGGGAAAGGCCGGGCGGGCACCCTCAATGCAAACGGATCGCTTGATCACTTCAAGCCGCCGACAGGCATTTACCATCCGCTTGATCAGGCCGAAGTAGCTAGTGGCAGGGGCTCACCAGGCCACATCCGGACTATGAAATCTTTCATAGCCACTTCGGCCGCCCTGTGGAGTTCAACCAACTGCTTCAGTTGGTCACTCAGAGGCATGGCGTGTTCGGCTCCAGCATACTGGGACCAGAACAACTTCTCCGTTGAGCTCCCCTCCTCGGCACGGTAGAACTCCACGGCATCTGACATGCTGCATGGCAGATCTGCGAATGCCCCTAGAGAGCTCCGAATTCGGGTAAGTAAAAGAAACGCCTCCTCCACATGCTTGCTTTGCATAAAGAATGTCTTACCCGCCGCTATCTTCTTGGCCGCCTGGATTTCCTGCTCTACCTTTTTCGCTTCGGCCTTGGCGTCTTTCACACTCTCAAGGGCCTTCGCAAGCTCAGTCTCTTTCATCTTAAGATCATGCTCCAAGGACTCGAACTTCTTGCCGAGATCCTGGAGCTCTTGCTGTACCTCGCCCACTCTAGCATCTTGCTTTTTGCGCTCCTTGCGCTCCAGGGCCGCCTTGTCTTCGGCCTCGGACAACGCTTTCTTCAGAGATGCCAATTCGGTGGTGGCCCCTATTACAAAGTCACAATGCTTTGTTGTTAGAATAACCAATTTTGTCTATCCTTTATTATATGCGAACGGGGAATCACAAACCTTTGTTCTCCTCGAGCTGCCTCTTCGTGAGGCCGAGCTCTCCCTGTGCCTGCTCCAGGTCCCGTTTGAGTCCGGTGACCTTGGCTGTGCGTAAAGCAGCGGCAAGCAGCACTGCCTGCTTATCCACAGGCAAACCTACTATTAGACTCTTGCGGACTTTAATTGACCCTCCGTTTGGCTCTTCTTTCCGCACACCAAACAGAGTATCAGGGGCTACTACCTATCAGGTGATAATTTTACATTTTTCTTACTTACCTCAAAACCTGTCAGGAGGCTGGTGCAGGCTTCGGTTAGTCCGCTCTTGGCGGACAGAACCGTCTGAATCACCGCACTCATAAGAGTACGGTGCTCTTCATCCATGGAAGCGCCGCGAAGTGCTTCCAACAGACTATCCGATGCCCCTGGCGCAATGGAAGTCATCGGCACGGACGGCTCGCCCTCCCTGACGAGGTGCCGCCTACTTGAATCCAGAACCATTTGAGGTTCCGTCACAGTATCCGGCTGAGAGCCCGGCTCGCTACGGCTCTCGTCGGCACGATCCGCGGGGATCTTGTACCCCGTGTGCCCCGCGTCTGGAATTCCGCATTGGGGCGTCTCTAGAGTCACCTCCCCTGCTCTAGGAGCCTTTGGGACAACACCTCTGTTTCATCCGCAGGCCGAGGAGTAGTGCCCGTCGGGAGCGAGTTCATCGCTGAATCACTCAAGGACCCATCCATAGATGATACCTCGGGATGGACCCTGGCCGGACTGCATATACGTTCGGCGTCGTAACAAGACTACGAAGCGAAGTCGCACTAAAATACAACAGGGTGCGGATACTTACAATCTTGCTAGGGGTTTCCCCCTGGGCAGCCACTCCTCCTCGCTATAGGCGGCAGTGGTGGAGTAATCCGGAAGGGACGTCATTCCCTTCTTGGACGTCCTAGCCTCCCCCTCCGGGGCGGCTTTCCTCTTCTTCTCCTCCCCAGTGCAGGGAGGCAGAGTTTCTTCGTGTTTCCCCCTGCCTCCACGGGAGGAATCTGCCTCGTCGCCTTCGGACAACGAGGGTATGACGGCCTTGCACCGGGGACCTTCTCGGTCGCCTGGCCCGCCTTCTTGGGCCCCCCATCCTCTTCGGATGGGGTGGCCCCTTCCTCTTCTTCCTCCCCTTTGGGGGAGGAGTGTGCTTCGTCGTCTTCGGACGAGGCGTCCGGTACGACCTTACGCAGGAGACCCTTCCTAGTCCCTGGGGCCTACTTTTTGGCCTTCTTCTGCGGTGCCTTGTAGGGCGCCGGGACTAGCATCTCCGTCAGGAGAGCATCTGCTGGACCTTCTGGCAGCGGAGCCGGACAGTCAATCCGCTCCGCCATTCCACATACTCCTGATCAAACACACACAATGACTTAAGATTCTCTCATGAGTACATTGGGAATAAACCGCATCCGGTTGTGGTCAGAAAACTCACCGGACGGGGGAGCCGCGTGGCATGAAGTCCGCGGTCCTCGGATGTGGGAGGAGGTACTTCGGAGGACTTGAACAGCACCTTCCAGGCACCCTTGTGCGTCATGTCATAGAGCTTTTGAAGCGTCTGGTGTTCAGCCAGGACAAACTCCCACAGATTAAAAGCCCGTCTTTGACACGGAAGAATCCGGCGGACAAGCATGACCTGGACCACGTTGACAAGCTTGATTTTCTTGTGCTTCATATTCTTGATGCAGTTTTGTAGTCTGGTCAGCTCTGCAGGTTCGCCCCAGGCCAGGCCCTTCTTTTCCCAGGAGGTGAGCCGCATGGGGATTCCGGATCGGAACTCGAGGGCTGCCGCCCAGTTGGCGTCGCATGGATCAGTGATGTATAACCACCTTGATTGCCACCCTTTCACGGTCTCCGTGAAGGAGCCGTCAAGCCAGGTGACATTGGGCATCTTGCCCACCATGGCGGCTCCGCACTCCGCTTGCTGGCCGCTCATGATCTTCGGCTTCACGCAGAAGATTTGTAGCCACAGGCCGAAGTGAGGCCTGATGCGGAGGAAAGCCTCGCACACGATGATAAACGCCGAGATGTTGAGGATGAAAATTGGGGCTAGATCGTGGAAGTCTAGCCCGTAGTAGAACATGATCCCGCCAACGAAGGGATGAAGTGGAAATCCCAGTCCATGGACGAAGTGGGCGAGAAATACGACCCTCATGGGGTTCTGGAGTTGGAGTGACCTGCCCTTCATCCGGTAGCCGGTGCGCGATATCTGCGGCCAAGTATCCGGCCGCCTAGAGCTTCGCAATATGCCCCTCCTTCACGGTGGAGGTCACCCACTTGCCTCCTGCTCCGGACATGTTTGGCTGTGCAGAGAAAGTATGAACCAGGGCGCGGGAGCTCGAGGGTGTGGTAATGGATAAGCAGAGGAGGAATAAGGCGTGGGTGAAAATGGGGGAATCCTTATCCCTTTATAGAGGCGATGAACGATGCGCCTCCCCACTTTCCTGTTGAGAATCACTTATTTCCCAAACACCACGATTGATTGCACGGTTGGGTTACCGATACCCGTATTGATGAAAATCCCGTGATAAGGGGACATGATCTCTGCTGTGAGAAGGCGTGCCAAGGAAACCACCTCGCAATATGCGCTATGGCTGGTTGTGGGAAAACGGTTCGAATAATGACCCGACCATAGTGTCATGTCACTTTGTCTAAAGTTGCCAGCAGGTTATATTTGTGAAATATCATTCTCTCTATGGTGGTGTATGGAGATCATCTTGCAGATCCAGACACAGTCTAAGTGTTTGATAATTATTTTGGAGTATTCGGAGATGGAACCCGCCTTGCAATGCCGAAGACAAAACTATGCACCGGACTCATCGTCATTAAAGCCTGGTTCAGGGGCTACTGAGGGAGTCCTAGATTAGGGGGTATCCGGACAGCCAGAATATATACTTTGTCCGGACTGTTCGAGCGTGAAGATACAAGACTCAAGACTTCGTCCTGTGTCCGGATGGGACTCTCCTTTGCGTGGAAGACAAGCTTGGCGATCCGGATATTACATTTCCTTCTTTGTAACCGACTCCATGTAAACCCTAGCCCTCTCCGCTGTCTATATAAAATGAAGAGGTTGGTCCTTAGAGGGACGATCAGAATCATAATCATCATAGGCTAGCTTCTAGGGTTTAGCCTCTACCATCTCGTGGTAGATCAACTCTTGTACTACTGCTATCATCAATATCAATCAAGTAGGAAGTAGGGTTTTACCTCCATAGAGAGGGCCCAAACCTGGGTAAACATTGTGTCCCTCACCTCCTGTTACCATTAGCCTAAGACCCACAGATCGGGACCCCCTACCCGAGATCCTCCGGTTTTGACACCGACAATGGGCGCCATCGGCGCCGCTCCATGCCCCGCCAGAGCAATACTGGCATAGGAGACGAAAACAATCCGGATGGTGCCGACGATGAATATAATCCCAATCAGCCTGCCTTCGAGCAGACCAAACAGGAAGACGGGCAGGTTAGCCCAGACGAACAAGCGACGGACGGATACTCGAAGGAGGACAACCGCATGCCTCCCTCTGAAGACAAGGTGAGCCTAGGCTACGATGAATTCGGCGTGCCTGAGGATCCCGTAGAGCAGGTTCGCTTCAAGCTACGGCTTATGGCCACTGCAAGAAGCCTGAAAAAGAAGCAACAGCAGCTCCAAGCTGACAAAGACCTACTCTTAGACAGATGGACCAAGGTCCTGGCAGCCGAGGAATACGGACTCGACCACCCCACCAAAGGGTACACAAAGCACAATTTGCTACCTCAACTTGAGAAGGAGGTCCTACAGCCCACACCCCGACGCCAATACATCACGGTCCCGGGCAATACGCAGGAAACGCGAGGCAGCATCCATAAACCTCGATGCAACAGACATAAGCGTCACAAAAATAACGATGACGCCCAAGACAAGGCAGTTGGTGCCGGATTCCGCGGCTCCCAGTCCGGTCAGCAGAAAGAGAACAACTCAGGCCTATTCGGCCTGGGCAGCATACTCGACCAGCCATGTCAAATTCATGGTACCCCTAGAATGTCAGCCAATCATACCAATAGAGAATGTCGGATCTTCAAAACAAAACGACCGGTCGTGCGCCGGAAACAATGAAAAGAGGTCTTAAACAACGAGGAGCCCAGACCACCAAACATTGTGAGGTAAAAGGAACATCCTCCGCAAACCAACAAAGGAACGAATGTGTACTCCTCGGGATGCCGACTCAACAATACAAGTCACCCCACGGTACAAAAATACGGCCGATCATCTCCGATCACATTGACCGTCCAGACAATATCAACCATGGCAATCTAATTGCACTTACCATCGACCCAATAGTTGGTGGGTTCCACCTCACACGAGCCCCTATGGGCATAAACAGTAGACCAAACTTGCTGCGCCAGGACACAATTCACCAGATAGGTATTGACCGCTCGAGGATCAAACCCACTAAAAACATCTTCTAAAAGATGTCGTTCCAGGTGCAAAGGCCAAGTTTTACAGGCCCACCACCCTGGAAGTTGTCTTTGGACCACCAAACAAACACCATACCGAAGAGTAATTCTTCTGCATTATTCCCTTATACAGTAACTATTATATACTACCGGGACGAACCGTGTTGGCTCGATTCAACGCGGTGCCACACCATGCCAAACCCACGTGACATAGTCACAAATATGGGCAAGGCCGAACTCCACCCCGACACTGGAAAGTATACCATCACTGAGGTAGCGAATTGTTCCTTTCTATCGAACCTCGATTCGACAGCCAAACCCCGGGACACCAATAAAGGAGTCCGAGCTACTTTACGACACGATAGCCCGGCTCGACCAGGCTCTGATCAAGCACTCCGGGTGTAACGCCCCGGATTCGATGCGCCAGGTGTCTGTCAGTTATTCGCCGTTGTTGCTATGTCATTTGCTTGCCTGTTGCATTTTGCCATGTTATCATGTGCATCTCATTTTGCATACGTGTTCGTCTCATGCGTCCGAGGTTTTTCCCCGTTGTCCGTTTTGCAATCCGGCACTCCTATGTCCTCCGGCGTCCCCCTTTTGTCTCTCATTGTGAGCGGGTGTTAAACTTTCTCGGAATGGACCGAGTCTTGCCAAGCGGCCATGGTATAGCAGCGGTAGACCGCCTGTCAAGTTTCGTGCCATTTGGAGTTGGTTTGATACTCCAACGGTTAACCGGGTAACCGTAAAAGCCTCTTTTGTGTTGCAGCCCAACACCCTTCCAAAGTGGCCCAAAACCCATCTAAGTCTCTTCCATGCTCTGGGTTGTTCGATCACGATCGTGTGGGCGAAAACCGTGCCTCATTTGGACTCTCCTAGCTCCCAGAAACTATAAATATGTGCCTCCCCTGAAATTCACGGATGAATCCCCCCGAAACCCTAGCTTCTTCCTCCTCCCGCAGCCGGACACGTCCGGACCCCGCCGGACATGTCCGCGCCACCTCCCCCGCCGAATCACCCACCGCCATGTGTCCTCCTTCGCCGCCCTCACGCGCCGGCCCGCCGGAGCCCAGGCGGGGCCCGCCCTGGCCCGTGCGCCGCGCACCCGAGCTCCAAGCTCCGCCCGGCTCCCTGCCGCACCTGGCCGGCGACCCCCGAGCGCCGCCGCCGTCGGCGACGTGCTCCGCCGCCGCCCAGCGCCTCCGCTCGCCGCCGTTGCGCCCTCGTCGCCTCCAGCCGGCGCCGCGCGCCCGATCCCCCGGCTCCGCCCGCGCCCTCCGCCCGGCCGCCGCCTCCGCCCGTTGCCGGAGCAGCTCCTCCCCGCCACCGTGCATCAACCCTACTAGTCGGACCCCACCGTCCGTGCCGATCTGGCCGCCTCCTCGCCGCCCGCGCCCGGATCCAGCCGGAGGAGGTCTCCCCGGCCCCGGATCCAGCCTCCCCTGCCCGCTGGAGTCTTCCCCCGTCCAACTCCGGCCGCCGTGCTGCTCGTCTCCTGCGAGATCCGCCGCTAATTTCACCAAGTCCCGAAATTGTTGCATATTATCATGCCTTGTTCATCACATCATAACTCCATGCATGCTGCTCCGTTTCGTGCGTGTAATATGTCAAATTGTTCGCCTCAACGAGTACTTCATTTCATTCCATTGCATCATGTTCATTTGAGCTCATCTTGATGCCTGAATCTTTGTTGCAAGAGTGCTATGTGATGTTGTCTGCTGTCTATTAACAGAATATGCTCATTTATCATTTTTGCCATGATTGATGTGTGCCTCCTATGAGGTTGATGTCTACATGTGTTTTGATCTATGTCATGCCATCTTTACAAAGGTGCTTACCATGTATTTTTGTGATCAATGTGGTGACTAGAACAAGCATGTAAACTAGGCTTCATGATGTTGCTGATTTTAGTCCCTGTTCTGCTGTTATTTTTATGCCATGTAAACTTGATGCTACAGAGAGATCCATGCATATTTTGAGATACTCCAGTAAGGATGTTTTGAACATGTGGCTTTCCTCAATCCATTCATGCCCCTGTTTGCAATTATGGAGTAGTCTAGCATATCATTTTCGTGCTCTACTTTTGCTACAAAATGTTTCCTGGCAGATTGTTTACATGTTATTCAATTTTGCCAAGGTTGTTGTAGTTGATCCTTGCATGCTATGAACTTGTTCTTGCCTTGGTTTGTTTCATAAACATGTCTTTTTGCTGATGCTATGCTTATCTTGTCATGCAATGAGTTGTGGTGAGTGAATCAAGCTTGTTAAGTAGTGTACTCGCTGTTGTTGTTTTGTTAGGCTGAATCTGATATTTCGTGATGCTATGTAAACCTGCTGCTACAAGTCATTCTATGCATAATCTGAAGATGTTCACTAAGGGTGTTTTGTTCTACATGTTATGCTCTATCTATCCATGCCCATGGTTGCAATTATAGCCTGTTTTAGCTTGTTGCAATCTTGCTCTCAAATTGCTAAATAATGTGGTTGTCAGCCTGTTAACATTAAGTTTAATGTTGCCGTGTTTGTTGTTAGTTATCCATGCACCCTATGACCTTGCTCTTGCCATGCTTAGCTTCATAAATATGTCTTATTACTGTTGGTTGCCTTGCCATGCCATTTATTGCTCTGTGGTGAGTGGTACAAGCTCATCAACATGCCTACTTATTGTTGTTCCTGCCATGTATGAATCTGTCATATAACTTGCTATGTTTACATGGGTGCCATCATATTTCTGATCCTTTTTGGCTCATGGTCAGTAAAGGACTTTTGTTATATGCAATTAGTAGATTCATTCCATGCCTTTGTTTGCCATGATAAGTTCCTGTAACATGTTGTTTCATAGCTCTAAACATTGCAACCTGATGTTATTTCTGCAAAGTCTGAACTGTTATTATTTGCAATCTTGTCATGTGTGTCTGAGCATGTTCTAGTGATTTCTGGAGATAGCTCAGTGTTCATGTTTTGTTATGCTTTACCTGTACATCATGCCCATGCCTTTTGTTTTCATATTGTTGTACTGTAGCATGTTGTTTTGGTGCTTGCAATATGCCTAGTTGCTGTTTTGAACAGATTGTTGCTATAACTTGTATAGCGTGTGTGTGTTGAACCGTTGCTCCGTTTTGAGTGTGCTTTATATGAAATTTGCTTGATTTTGCATGTAGTTTCATATTATCATGTTGAATCCATGTTTTGAGAGTGTTTGCTTGATATTTGTATGCATTTTGCATCAATGCCATGTTAAACTTGTTTTGCTCATATCTTCTAGGCCGTAGCTCTGAATTAAATGAACTTTATATGTAACTTGACTAGACTCTCGTGTAGATCATCTTGGTGCATCTTAACTTGCTGTTTAACAACTTGAACATAAGGTTTATTCAGATCTGGACCAATTTCGAAATATGCATATGAGGACTTACCGGAATTGTTATATGTTGTTCCCGGCCTCATTTAAACTTGCCTTGATGTGTTGCTCTTGTTTGCATCATCTCTTGCCATGAGTAGCTTCATGTAGCCTTGTAATGCATCATGCTTGTTGTGCATCATGCCTTGTTCATGTATGGTGTGTTTACCTTGTTGTGTGCTTCTTTTCGATAGTCCCGTTTTGTTGCGATCATGAGGATTCGTTCGTCTACGCTTGGTTCGTCTTCATGGCTTCATCTTCTTCATGGACTCGTTCTTCTTCCTTGCGGGATTTCAGGCAAGATGACCGCTACCCTGGATCTCACTACTAGCATTGCTATGCTAGTTGCTTCGTTCTATCGCTATACTGCGATACCTATCATTTACTCTTCAAGCCTCCCAGATTGCCATGAACCTCTAACCTTTGACCCCTTCCTAGCAAACCGTTGTTTGGCTATGTTACCACTTTTGCTCAGCCCCTCTTGTAGCGTTGTTAGTTGCAGGTGAAGTTGAAGATTGCTCCATGGTGGACAGGATTATGTTGGGATATCACAATATCTCTTATATTATTAATGCATCTATACACTTGGTATAGGGTGGAAGACTCGTCCTTTTGCCTGGTGTTTTGTTCCACTCTTGCCGCCCTAGTCTCCGTCATACCGGTGTTATGTTCCTGGATTTTGCGTTCCTTACGCGGTTGGGTGATTTATGGGACCCCATTGACAGTTCGCTTTGAATAAAACTCCTCCAGCAAGGCCCAACATTGCTTTTACCATTTGCCTCACCACCACCTACTTTTCCCTTGGGAGTCGCCCTCTCGAGGGTCATCTTTATTTTAGGCCCCCCGGGCCAATGCTTGTCTAAGTGTTTGTCCAAACCGAGCGATGTCCGGCGCCCCCTGGGCAACCAGGGTCTATGCCAACCCGATGTATGGCTCATCTGGTGTGCCCTGAGAACGAGATATGTGCAGCTCCTATCGGGATTTGTCGGCATAGAGGGAGGCTTTGCTGGTCTTGTTTTACCATTGTCGAAATGTCTTGTAAACCGGGATTTCGAGTCTGATCGGGTCTTCCTGGGAGAAGGTATATCCTTCGTTGATCGCGAGAGCTTATCATGGGCTAAGTTGGGACACCCCTGCAGGGTATAATCTTTCGAAAGCCGTGCCCGCGGTTATGGGCAGATGGGAATTTGCTAATGTCCGGTTGTAGATAACTTGACACCAGATCCGAATTAAAACGCATCAACCGCGTGTGTAGCCGTGATGGTCTCTTCTCGGCGGAGTCCGGGAAGTGAACACGGTTTTGGGTTATGTTTGATGTAAGTAGGAGTTCAGGATCACTTCTTGATCATTGGTAGCTTCACGACCGTTCCTTTGCTCTCTTCTCGCTCTTATTTGCGTATGTTAGCCACCATATATGCTTAGCCGCTGCTCCAACCTCACCACTTTACCCCTTCCTTTCCCTTTAAGCTTTGCTAGTCTTGATACCCATGGTAATGGGATTGCTGAGTCCTCGTGGCTCACAGATTACTACAACAACAGTTGCACGTACAGGTTATGCGATGATCATCACGCGAGAGCGATGCTTGCTTGCGTTGAGTTCTTCTTCTACTTCTTCGATCAGGGGATAGGTTCCAGGTCGGCAGCCTGGGCTCGTAGGGTGGATGTCGTTTGAGTTTCTGTTTGTGTTTCATCTGTAGTTCGGATAATGCTCTTATGTATTGTGATGTTGTATTCGTGTGGCATTGTTTGCCTCTTGTATGTATCCCCATCTATTATGTAATGTTGATGTAATGATATCCACCTTGCAAAAGCGTTTCAATATGCGGTTCTATCCTTGGTGGGACCTTTGAGTCTCTTTAGGATAGTATCGGATATTGGGCGTGACAAGTTGGTATCAGAGCCTCGACCGACCTTAGGAGCCCCCCTTGATTGATCGTATAGTTTGGCCGTTGTTGAGTCTAGAAGAAAACTGTTTTCTGAGTCTAGTGATATCGGAGAGTAGGAATTCTTTTTACTCCTCTGCCCCTTCGTCGCTCTGGTGAGAAATCTTGACGTAGGTGTTTTGAATTACTTCTCTTCCCTTCAAATTTTTCTTTAGGATCACGTAGTTGGTTTTCCGATCGTTGGTTCTCATCTCTTTTCATCCGGTGCATTTCTCGTCAAGTCGACTCGAGCCTCTTCATCTTTGCCAAGTTCAATCCTCAGTTGTTTTATTTTCCCACCCGCCCACCCCTTTAGCTTCTTGAAGCCGGAGTCTGTAATCGAGTATCCATCCTACTCGTGCGAAGCCTTTGCTTTCTTTCAACCGGTGCTTTCTCTTCCAGTTGTTCCTAGGTTTCCCCTTCCAAGTTGCCTTTGTTTTCCCGCCCTCCCACCCCTCTTCTTCCCGGAGTCTGAGTCTTTTTCGAGCATCAATTTCATTCGTGTGGAGCTCTTCAGTCTTCCCTCAATCTTCTCAACCGGTGAATTCTCATTTGTTTGACATTCTTCATCTCTTTATATTTTCCGGTGGATTCAATTCTAATTTTTGGCAGTGATTATATTCTTTTCCTCGGCTCAAGTGTTTTCCCTGCTCGTTCGCCTCTCGCTAGTTTATCCTTCCGGAGCATTCAAGACATCTCAGGAGATTCATCTGTCTTTCAATTAATTCGAGGTTGTCACCTCATTCAAATATTTCAATTGTTCCGGTGCATCATCTATCTTTTCAACAATCCTTTTCAACGGTGTTATCTCTTTAGTGGGCCCTAACCCACAGGTCTTTTCCCAGGATCTTACCTGACTATTCTAATTTTCCCCGGAGTTATTCTCAAATTCTTTTCAAAGTGTGATGTCAGAATGGATTCCATCAGTCACATGCCTTCTCCGAGATTGTTTTCAAACCCTTTTCATTGTTGGCTCAACCTCTTCGCTTTTCATTCTTTCGGAATATCTCAGTAATTTTGGTGGTGTTTCTCGTTGTCATTTGAAGACCAAAGAAGAGTCTTTCCTCTAAATCTTGTTTGTTCTCTCGAAGTTTCATGGTTCTAGCTTCATGATTATCCTCGCGAAATATTCCATTTGTCAGATATTCTTTCCTTATCCATCCGGAGTATGTCAGGAGTTGTTTTTCCATTTCTTTTCACCGGAGGCCATCATTCCAGCTATCGTTCCCTATTTATCCCGGTGCTTCGTTCAAATGTTCTTCCCGTTCTCTTACATTTAAATCCTCTCAAGCATATTTGCCTTCTAATTCTTCCCGGTGACTCATTCTCTTTCATCAATCATTTTCTAATTCCTATGGTGGTTCGTTCAAGATTCTTTTTCCTTGATTATCATATTAATTCATTCATTCTTTCCAATCCTACCGGTGGTTCATGAAGACCTTCTCAAGTTTCGCGCCATATTCCCCTTAATCCTTTTTCCAACAAGAATAAGTACGATGCAAAAATCCATTGCTGGTCATCAATTTAATTCGATGAAGGATAAGCATACAATAAATCTTATTCTTATTTCATCCAAGTGAGTAATCCCATCCTTCGGAGTTTGTTCCTGATGGATAAATTCTAGTTTCAAGTGTTTTCATCTTTTCTTTTCCGGAGTTCAAATTTCCTAAGACATTTCGTCGGAACCTCCATCCAAATCACCGCAAGGTTTAATTTTATTCTTTCATCCTTCATTTCTATCTCATCATCCTTTTGTTACCGGAGTTCTTCATGGTGGTTCTACATGATTTAATTCATTCTGCAAGAGTTCATCAAGTATCATTCCATCCTCTCAAGTTCATGTTCTTTTCCTTCCATCTTCAGTCGGAGTGCTGCCTAAATCCTTTCAGTCTTATTCGTTTCTTATCTCGTTCTAACCGGAGTCGTTTCATAGTCTATCTGATTCAGTGAGTTTTCGATTCTCGTCATTCTCATCATTCCTCTCTTCTTCTCGAGTGCTCTCGATTCTTTGTATCTTCTCTTGAGTTCTTGTTTCACCTCATCCCTTTTCCCTTCCGTCTCAGTCCTAAGATCTCGGGATGAGAGCTCTTGTTAGTGGAGGAGTGTTGTAACGCCCCGGATTCGATGCGCCAGGTGTCTGCCAGTTATTCGCCGTCGTTGCTATGTCATTTGCTTGCGTGTTGCATTTTGCCATGTTATCATGTGCATCTCTTTTTGCATACGTGTTCGTCTCATGTATCCGAGCTTTTTCCCCGTTGTCTGTTTTGCAATCCGGCACTCCTATGTCCTCCGGCGTCCCCCTTTTGTCTCTCGTTGTGAGCGGGTGTTAAATATTCTCGGAATGGACCGAGTCTTGCCAAGCGGCCTTGTTATAGCACCGGTAGACCGCCTGTCAAGTTTCGTGCCATTTGGAGTTCGTTTGATACTCCAATGGTTAACTGGGTAACCGTAGAAGCCTCTTTTGTGTTGCATCCCAACACCATTCCAAAGTGGCACAAAACCCATCTAAGTCTCTTCCATGCTCTGGGTCATTCGATCACGATCGTGTGGGCGAATACCGTGCCTCATTTGGACCCTCCTAGCTCCCAGAAACTATAAATATGTGCCTCCCCCGAAATTCGCGGATGAACCCCCCCCCCCCCCGAAACCCTAGCTTCTTCTTCCTCCCGCAGCCGGACACGTCCGGACCCCGCCGGACATGTCCGCGCTGCCTTCCCCGCCGAATCGCCCACCACCACGTGTCCTCCTTCGCTGCCCTCGCGCGCCGGCCCGCCGAGGCCCAGGCGGGGCCCGCCTAGGCCCGTGCGCCGCGCACCCGAGCCCCAAGCTCTGCCCGGCTCCCTGCCGCACCTCGCCGGCGACCCCCGAGCGTCGCGGCCGCTGGCAACGTGCTCCACCGCCGCCCAGCGCCTCCGCTCGCCGCCTTTGCGCCTTCGTCGCCTCCAGCCGGCGCTGCGCGCCCAAGCCCCCGGCTCCGCTCGCGCCCTCCGCCCGGCCGCCGCCTCCGCCCGGCGCCGGAGCAGCTCCTCCCCGCCGCCGCGCATCAACCCCGCCAGTCGGACCCCGCCGTCCGCGCCGATCCGGCCGCCTCCTCGCCGCCCGCGCACGGATCCGGCCGGAGGAGGTCTCCTCGGCCCCGGATCCGGCCTCCCTGCCTGCTGGAGCCTTCCCCCGTCCAACTCCGGCCGCCGCGCTGCTCGTCTCCAGCGAGATCCGCCGCCACCTCGCCCGCGTTGACTTTTTCCTGAGGTGCTAATTTCACTGTCCCGAAATTGTTGCATATTATCATGCCTTGTTCATCGCATCATAACTCCATGCATGCTGCTCCGTTTCGTGCGTGTAATATGTCAAATTGTTCGCCTCAACGAGTACTTCATTTTATTCCATTGCATCATGTTCATTTGAGCTCATCTTGATGCCTAAATCTTTGTTGCAAGAGTGCTATGTGATTTTGTCTGCTGTCTGTTAACAGAACATGCTCATTTATCATTTTTGCCATGATTGATGTGTGCATCCTATGAGGTTGATATCTATATGTGTTTTGATCTATGTCATGCCATCTTTACAGAGGTGCTTACCATGTATTTTTGTGATCAATGTGGTGACTAGCACAAGCATGTAAACTAGGCTTCGTGATGTTGCTGATTTTAGTCCCTGTTCTGCTATTATTTTTATGCCATGTAAACTTGATGCTACAGAGAGATCCATGCATATTTTGAGATACTTTAGTAAGAATGTTTTGAACATGTGGTTTTCCTCTATCCATTCATGCCCCTGCTTGCAATTATGGAGTAGTATAGATTATCATTTTCTTGCTCTACTTTTGCTACAAAATGTTTCCTGGCAGATTGTTTACATGTTATTCAATTTTGCCAAGGTTATTCTAGTTGATCCTTGCATGCTATGAACTTGTTCTTGCCTTGGTTTGTTTCATAAAAATGTCTTCTTGCTGATGCTATTCTTATCTTGTCATGCAATGACTTGTGGTGAGTGAATCAAGCTTGTTAAGTAGTGTACTCGTTGTTGCTGTTTTGCTAGGCTGAATCTGTTATTTCGTGATGCTATGTAAACCTGCTGCTACAAGTCATTCTATGCATAATCTGGAGATGTTCACTAAGGGTGTTTTGTTATACATGTTATGCTCTATCCATCCATGCCCCTGGTTGCAATTATAGCATGTTGTAGCTTGTTGCAATCTTGCTCTCAAATTGCTAAATAATGTTGCTGTCAGCGTGTTAACATTAAGTTCAATGTTGCCATGTTTGTTGTTAGTTATCCATGCACCCTATGACCTTTCTCTTGCCATGCTTAGCTTCATAAATATGTCTTCTTGCTGTTGGTTGCCTTTCCATGCCATTTATGGCTCTGTGGTGAGTGGTACAAGCTCATCAACATGCCTACTTATTGTTGTTCCTGCCATGTATGAATCTGTCATATAACTTGCTATGTTTACATGGGTGCCATCATATTTTCTGATCCTTTTTGGCTCATGGTCAGTAAAGGACTTTTGTTATATGCAATTAGTAGATTCATGTCATGCCTTTGTTTGCCATGATAAGTTCCTGTAACATGTTGTTTGATAGCTCTAAACATTGCAACCTGACGTTATTTCTGCAAAGTCTGAACTATTATTATTTGCAATCTTGTCATGTGTGTTTGAGCATGTTCTACTGATTTCTGGAGATAGCTCATTGTTCATGTTTTGTTATGATTTACCTGTACATCATGCCCATGCCTTTTTTTTTCATATTGTGGTACTGTAGCATGTTGTTTTGATGCTTGCAATATGCCTAGTTGCTGTTTTGGACAGATTGTTGCTATAACTTGTATAGCGTGTGTGTGTTGAACCGTTGCTCCGTTTTGAGTGTGCTTTATATGAAACTTGCTTGATTTTGCATGTAGTTTCATATTATCATGTTGAATACATGTTTTTAGAGTGTTTGCTTGATATTTGTATGCATTTTGCATCAATGCCATGTTTAAGTTGTTTTGCTCATATCTTCTAGGCCGTAGCTCCGAATTAAATGAACTTTATATGTAACTTGACTAGACTCTCGTGTAGATCATCTTGGTGCATCTTAACTTGTTGTTTAACAACTTGAACATAAGGTTTATTCAGATCTGGACCAATTTCGAAATATGCATATGAGGACTTACCGGAATTGTTATATGTTGTTCCCGGCCTCATTTAAACTTGCCTTGATATGTTGCTCTTGTTTGCATCATCTCTTGCCATGAGTAGCTTCATGTAGCCTTGTCATGCATCATGCTTGTTGTGCATCATGCCTTGTTCATGTGTGGTGTGTTTACCTTGTTGTGTGCTTCTTTTCGATAGTTCCGTTTCGTTGCGATGGTGAGGATTCGTTCGTCTACGCTTGGTTCGTCTTCGTGGCTTCATCTTCTTCATGGACTCGTTCTTCTTCCTTGCGGGATTTCAGGCAAGATGACCGCTACCCTGGATCTCACTACTATCATTGCTATGCTAGTTGCTTTGTTCTATCGCTATACTGCGCTACCTATCATTTACTCTTCAAGCCTCCCAGATTGCCATGAACCTCTAACCTTTGACACCCTTCCTAGCAAACCGTTGTTTGGCTATGTTACCGCTTTTGCTCAGCCCCTCTTATAGCGTTGTTAGTTGCAGGTGAAGTTGAAGATTGCTCCATGGTGGACAGGATTATGTTGGGATATCACAATATCTCTTATATTATTAATGCATCTATATACTTGGTAAAGGGTGGAAGACTCGGCCTTTTGCCTGGTGTTTTGTTCCACTCTTGCCGCCCTAGTCTCCGTCATACCGGTGTTATGTTCCCGGATTTTGCGTTCCTTACGCGGTTGGGTGATTTATGGGACCCCCTTGACAGTTCGCTTTGAATAAAACTCCTCCAGCAAGGCCCAACATTGGTTTTACCATTTGCCTCACCACCACCTACTTTTCCCTTGGGAGTCACCCTCTCGAGGGTCATCTTTATTTTAGCCCCCCCCCCCCGGGGCCAATGCTTGTCTAAGTGTTGGTCCAAACCGAGCGATGTCCGGCGCCCCCTGGGCAACCTGGTTCTATGCCAACCCGATGTCTGGCTCATCCGGTGTGCCCTGAGAACGAGATATGTGCAGCTCCTATCGGGATTTGTCGGCACAGTGGGAGGCTTTGCTGGTCTTGTTTTACCATTGTGGAAATGTCTTGTAAACTGGGATTCCGAGTCTGATCAGGTCTTCCTGGGAGAAGGTATATCCTTCGTTGATCGCGAGAGCTTATCATGGGCTAAGTTGGGACACCCCTACAGGGTATAATCTTTCGAAAGCCGTGCCCGCGGTTATGGGCAGATGGGAATTTGTTAATGTCCGGTTGTAGATAACTTGACACCAGATCCGAATTAAAACGCATCAACCGTGTGTGTAGCCATGATGGTCTCTTCTCGGCGGAGTCCGGGAAGTGAACACAGTTTTGGGTTATGTTTGATGTAAGGAGGAGTTCAGGATCACTTCTTGATCATTGCTAGCTTCACGACCGTTCCTTTGCTCTCTTCTCGCTCTTTTTTGCGTATGTTAGCCACCATATATGCTTAGCCGCTGCTGCAACCTCACCACTTTACCCCTTCCTTTCCCTTTAAGCTTTGCTAGTCTTGATACCCATGGTAATGGGATTGCTGAGTTCTCGTGGCTCACAGATTACTACAACAACAGTTGCAGGTACAGGTTATGCGATGATCATGACGCGAGAGCGATGCTTGCTTGCGTTGAGTTCTTCTTCTGCTTCTTCGATTAGGGGATAGGTTCCAGGTCGGCAGCCTGGGCTAGCAGGGTGGATGTCATTTGAGTTTCTGTTTGTGTTTCGTCCGTAGTTCGGATGATGCTCTTATGTATTGTGATGTTGTATTCGTGTGGCATTGTTTGCCTCTTGTATGTATCCCCATCTATTATGTAATGTTGATGTAATGATATCCACCTTGCAAAAGCGTTTCAATATGCGGTTCTATCCTTGGTGGGACCTTCGAGTCTCTTTAGGATAGTATCACATATTCGGCGTGACACCGGCATAAGCCAGGGAAGAGCCCTACGGTTCAACCACCCTATAACACGCAAATGCCTCTAAGCATTTTTCTTTACCGGCTAACTTTGGCGTAGAACAGGACTAGCGACATGGGATCAGCTCGGATTCACAAGGCGGGAATACACAAGTATTCCCCAAGAAGACAGTACGGATATAGTTCGGATCCGCCCACAGCTTCCTCCGGTCCGGCGACGACAGGTTCCGCCAGCATACCTCTTTTCATAGCATAAACCGTACTCATACGCATAGACGTGTCACTCCACTACAACACGTAGAACTGAATGACAGTTACCGGCCATCGTTCCTCATTGACGCCTTTTTCGTCATAACGGCACCCGCACATAGTGTCATGCCCCATTATGCCAGGGGCTTCATTATACTCATAATATGGCAACAAAGTCTGGCCACCTTCTCGGTCGCTCGGCACCCCGAACTTAAAGCATTATATGCATCAGATCCGAATCATGTCCTGGGTCATAAGTTGGGTTTCCCAGCTCCAATGTTTTGGTACCTTATGTTCCGCTGCATACGCTAAGGTAGCGCTGGGAGAACTACTGCGATTGTGTCTCGGTTCTTCCGGGCGAGCACCTCATTATAGAAAGCCGAAAACTGAGTGTCATGATACGACGAGAGCTGGTCAGTTGTTCAAGAGGTTGTAAAATCTTTAAGGATTTATTCTGCATAATGCCATACAAAATGCAGAGTGCGACGGATTGGTCTTCTGATCAGGAGCTTTTAGAGCCCCTCGTATGGTCCTCCGAACACCAGGGGTTGCACCTACCCTACTCGAATTCCTATGGCTAAGTGAGAGTGATAAAGCCCTATAGTCTGATTGCCTGGTTCGCTGTGATGAACACCTCCTTCAAGGACCCAAAAATGGGATAAAGAGTGTTCAGGTATGTCATGAAAACCCCCGTACTTTCTACGTGGGGGCAGAAGCCAACGACTGGCCAACTCTCAGGATTCATATATATCAAACGGCCGCACAGGAAGGAAAAACTTTCATATAACAAGCAATAAATAATAACAATGCCAGTGCTCCGCATTACAAAGGACAGCATGACTGTCTTCAATGAAATATAATGTCTTTGGCACATTGCTCCGCCACAAGGCAGGTTCCTTTCAGGACACCATCATAATACAATTCGTGCATGCGGTGCTCCTTACCCACGGGTGGTCCCTCAGTCATCAGCTTTTCCGCATCAAGCTTTCTCTAGTGCACTTTCGCATGGGCAAATGCCATGCATGCACCTTCTATACAGACTGACCACTTAATGACTTCGAGGCGAGGGCAAGCATCAACAATCCACTTCACGAGTCCGAAGTCCACATACTTCTTCTTCTCAGCCCGGTAGAATTGAGCAGCATCAGATATGCTGTGTGGCAAGTCCGCGAACGCCCTTGGAGAAACAAGAATTCACTTTGCGTAAAAAAGCTTTACCAGCCGCAATCCTCCTCGCCTCCTGAATGTCCTTCAGAGCACCTCAGGCTTCCTCCCGAGCATCATTTGCGGCTTGGAGAGCTTGGGCGAGTTCGGATTCTTTCCCTGCTAGACTCTACTCCAAGGTCTCGCTCTTCTTCACGGCCTCCTAGAGCTCTCGTTCAGCTTCAATGACCCTAGCCTCATGCTTCTCGCGAAGAGCCTGCATCGCGGCGGCCCTCCTGTCGGCTTCGGCCACATCCTTCTTTAGCGCCTCGATTTAGGCATTTGCTCCTATAGCACACAATACAAATAATTTCATCAGGCACAACTACTCATTTGTGCTTAATTTATCAAAGGTTTCGACATACCTTGCTTGTCCTCCAACTGCTTCCTCACTCGGCCAAGTTCTTCTTCGGCCTGCTCCAGACTCTGTTTAGTCCGGACACTTCCGCAGTATGAGAGGCGATCGTCGCTACGGACGCCTGTTTTCAAGCAAAGAGATATACGTCATTCACGGAGTCTCCTGCGAAGGGAAAATTTGATCCCCTATCCGGTTCTCTCTTTCACCGGACAGTGCATCAGGGGCTACTGTTCATACTATGAAAATCTTCAAAAGTTCCTAAAACATACCTCAAAGCCTTTTATAAGGCTAATGCAGGATTCATTCAGTCCTCTCTCAGCAGACTGTATCTTTTCAATTACCGCACCCATAAGGGCGCGATGTTCATTGACGATGGACGCACTCTTCAGAGGTTGCTGGTGGAGCAGGCTTGCCTCCTTCCATAAAGGAGGGATGCCTGCCTGATCCTGGAGCTTTAAAGGTCTCTAGGACCATGTCTGGCTACAGGCCAAATCTAAGATCGCCCCCGCCGTCGATGTTCATGGGAACCGTTTCTCCCGTGTATCCAGCCCCAGAGGTGCGCCCTCCCTGTTCTGGGTCCTGATGAGACAACACCTCGGTGTCACGCCTAGGCTTCGAGGAAGGGGCCTCCAGAGGCGTCTCGCTCTCCAGGGCATCTGGGCTCAGCGAATCCTCCGATGAGGACTCTTCGTCGCGAGACCTTGCCGGGCTGCACAAAGTATGGCGCCAGTTAAACTACTGCACCCTAGTAATCCTGGGGCGCATGGGCGTGTTCGGATTTCGTGTACTCATGATTTTACCAGGGGCTAGGCCCTGGGATCCCACTCCGGGCTGCTATTGGAAGCCGTGGTGGACGCCTCTGGGAGGGAACTTTTTCCCCTCTTCGGTGATTTGGCCTCCAAGGATGAGGAGGCCGTCCTCTTCTTTCCTCCCCGGATGGAGGACTCGTCTTCTTCCTCCTCCTCTTCATCTTCGAAGGAAGGATGGGCGTCGGAGTCTTTGGATTTTGTGTGTGAAGCACCGCGGCGACGGAGGCCGCTCCAGGCCTCCTTGGCCTCCTTGAGGGCCCCTTTCTTTGGTGCCTTGTAAGGCGCTGGGACCAGCATCTTCGTGAGAAGTGGTCCTGCCGATTCCTCCGGCAGCGGGGCCGGACAATGTATCTGCCCCGCCTTCTTCGTCCATTCCTAGGGTAATTGCGTAAAGCATGATAAAGCGTCTCCCTCGGGATATGCCAGCTAAACATGGATAGATTGAACACAGTGATAACTTACCGGACTTGCAGAGTGAGACAGTTGATACCAGCGGTCCTCGGCGGAGTCCGGCCACGGTTTGCCGGACTTCAAGAGCACCCTCCAGATATCCTTGTGTGAGGAGCCGTAGAGTTCCCGCAGGGTCTGGTGCTCAACCGGGTCATATTCCCACAAATTACAGGCCCGCTGTTGGCAAGGAAGAACCAGGCGAACTAACATCACTTGGACCACATTAAAGAGTTTGACGCCCTTGTCCACCACGCCCTTGATGCGCGTTTGGAGCACCGACAGCTCATCGGATGAGGACCAGTTTAGGCCCTTCTTGTGCCAGGAAGTGAGCCACAGGGGGGCTATGGATCTGAATTCGGGAGCAAAGACCCACTTTTTGCCACGTGGCTCAGTGATGTAGAACCACTGCTGCTGCCACTCCTTGACGGAATCATTGAAGGTGCCTGACGGCCATCTGACCTTGGGAATCTTGCTCACCATGGTGCCTCCGCACTCGACATGCTCGCCATTCACTACCTTGGGCTTCACATTGAAGATCTTCAGCCACAAGCCGAAGTGTGGTGAAATACGGAGAAAGGCCTCACACATGACGATAAACTTCGAGATGTTAAGGAAAGAATTAGGGGACAGGTCATGAAAATATCTCCCGTAATAATACATGATGCCGCAAACAAGCGGGTGAAGGGGAAACCCGAGCCCGCGGACGAGATGAGGAAGAAACATGACCCTCTCATGGGGCTTCGGATTAGGGACGATCTGTCCCGCCGTCGGAAGACGGTGGCCGATTTTCTTGGTCAAGTACCCGGCCTCTTGAAGCTTTTTGATATCCTTCTCCTAGACGGTAGAGGCCATCCATTTTCCTCCTGCTCCAGATCCGGTTATCTTCGGAGAACCTCTTTTCGGTGGAGGAGATGAGCGCTTGGGCGCTAGGGCTCGAGCGAAGGGGAATGGACGAGCGGAAGGGAAAGGCATGGGTAAAGAAGAAGAGGCCTTATCTCTTTATAGAGACAATAAAAACTTTTGCGCCTCCCTACTCACCTGGTTCGTATTGAGCTAGGCCACGGCGTAAGGGCACAACGTAAAAAAATTGTCAGCGGATTAGATTTGTAAAGTGTTATGCTCTCTACGGAGGTGTGCGGAAATTATCTCACAGAGCCAGACACAATCCTTAATCTACTTTGGAGTATTCGAAGATGGAACCTGCCTTGCAATGCCGAAGACAAACTGCGCGCCGGACTCATCGTCATTGAAGCCTGGTTCAGGGGCTACTAAGGGAGTCCTGGATTAGGGGGTATCCGGACAGCCGGACTATATACATTGGCCGGACTGTTGGACCGTGAAGATACAAGACTCAAGACTTCGTCCCATGTCCGGATGGGACTCTCCTTCGCGTGGAAGACAAGCTTGGCGATCCGGATGTTAGATGTCCTTCTTTGTAACCGACTCTGTGTAACCATACACTCCTCCGGTGTCTATATAAACTGGAGGGTTCAGTCCGTAGGACGAGAACAATCATAATCATCATAGGCTAGCTTCTAGGGTTTAGCCTCTACGATCTCGTGGTAGATCTACTCTTGTAATACTCATATCATCAAGATCAAACAAGCAGGAAGTAGGGTATTACCTCCATTGAGAGGGCCCGAACCTGGATAAAACATCGTGTCCCCTGCCTCCTGTTACCATTAGCCTTAGACGCATAGTTCGGGACCCCCTACCCGAGATCCGCCGGTTTTGACACCGACAGCGGCGCCGCAAGCTGCTCTAGTTTGGGACCAAAACCATCAGCGTTGGGCCCCCCCCGCTATGTAGAGAAAATCCTCGGGTTGATGACGCCCTATGCCAATTATTTATTTAGTTTAAGTATTATTATGGCAAATGTAAAACCAATGTTGGGCCTTGCTGGAAGACTTTTATTCAAAGCGAACTGTCAAGAGGGGCCCATAAACCGACACTGTGTTAGGGATGCAGAATCAAGGAACATAACACCAGTATGACGGAAACTAGGGCAGCAAGAGTGGAACAAAACACGGGGCATAAGGCCGAGCCTTCCACCCTTTACCAAGTATATAGATGCATTAATTAATTAAGAGATATTATGATATCCCAACATAATCGTTCCAACATGGAGCAATCTTCAACTTCACCTACAACTAACAATGCTATAAGAGAGGCTAAGCAAAGCGGTAACTTAGCCAAATAACGGTTTTCTAGGTAGGTTGAAAAGGTTAGAGGCTGACATGGCAATTTGGGAGGCTTGATAAGCAAGTGATAGGTAGCGCAACATAGCGATAGAACGAAGCAACTAGCATAGCAATGATAGTAGTGAGATCCAAGGTGATGGTCATCTTGCCTGAAATCCCGCAAGGAAGAAGAACGAGTCCATAAAGAAGACAAATGGGTGAAGATGAACCAAGCGTAGATGAACGAATCCTCACGATCGCAACGAAACAGGAACTATCGTGAAGAAGCACAACCGGCAAGGAGCAAACAACATGGTAAACACACAACACATAAACATGACATAATGCTCAACCAAGTATGATGCATGACAAGGCTATATGATGCTACTCATGGCAAGAGATGAAACATACAAGAACAACACATCAAAGCAAGTTTAAATGAGGCCGGAAACAACATATAACCAATCCGGTAAGTCCTCATATGCAAATTCCGAAATTGGTCCAGATCTGAATAAACCTTATGTTCAAGTTGTTAAACAGCAATTTAAGATGCACCAAGATGATCTACACGAAATTCTAGTCAAGTTACATATAAGCTTCATTTAGTTCGGAGCTACGGCCTAAAAAATATGGGTAAAACAAGTTAAACATGGCATTGATGCAAAATGGATCCAAACATCGAGCAAACACCTCAAAACAAGGATGCGACATGATAATATGAAACTACATACAATTCTAAGAAATTTTCATCTAGATCATGCTCAAAATGGAGCAACGGTGCAACACATACACTCCAAACAATATATAACAACAATCTGCCCAAAACAGCAAGTAGGCACTTTGCAAACATCAAAACAACATGCTACAGGAATCATATGAGCACAAACTTGACATATACTTCATGTAAAGATAACATAATTCATATATCATTAAGGTTCAGGTTCATAGGCATCAATATTAAACCAAGATGATCAATGCAAAAAGCAACTTCATAACACAGGAGCATATACATGAGCAGAGTTAATATGATGGCAACTTGATAGCAATAAAGAGAAAAACTACAGCAAGTAAACATAGCAACCAAGGGCATGGCATCAAAGTACACATAACAAAGAGCAAATAACATCATGGCATCATATACATATAGCTCATGGATTAGTAAGAACCAACAATACAAGATTGAATGTTGAAACAGTTTCAGCAAGTGTAAAACAACAACATTATGATAGCATGTTTGCAATCATGGAATAGAGGCATATGACATACAAAATTAACAACCATGGCATTTGAACAAAGTACTCATAGCATACTACAAAACATGTAATGGGAGCATCACCAGAAGAGGCATGGAACACTCAATAACAAGCTCACAATGAGGCATCATGAAGTTAATAGAAATTTGGAACATTATATAAGCATGTTCATGGCAAAGAAAACATATGCTACAGGACATATATGAGGCATACAAAGGCATGGCAAGATATAGCATAACATATAAAACAAAACATGTCAACTAAGCATCTTCAAATTATGCATGGATTAATTGGTAGCGTCAAGCAAACATGGCAACATGATAGGGCAGTTTCAGCATTGATAGAAAGTTAACAACAAGTAACCAACTTCACAAGCTTGATGTGATGCCCGGATAATCAAGCTACAGTAACCTCTGCTAATGATGCCACGTCACCACTCTTACTGTTGCAAATCTCACGATGATTCAATCCCGTTCGAATTCAAAATTTAAAATCAAGTTAAACGGTAAAGTTTTCAAACATTAAAGTTAAAATGTTCTAGAGGTGGCAAATAATGCTTAGGTAATTATGGTGGAGGATCACATTTTAAAAAAAATAATTAAAATCACTAAACTAAATAAAACAGTGGCTTAAACAAATAATTAAATGCATTTTATAAAACATTAAACTATTTTATTAGGTATGAGAAATTCATGTGGCAATAGAGTATTTATAAATATTATTTAGGGGCTAGTGGTATAGTTAATAAAACTAAAATAAATAGAAACTAAGTTAGAAAGGAAAAATAGATAAAAGGAAAAAGCTCAAAACAAAAAGAACACAAAAAAACAGAACCCCCCCCCTACGCTGGGCCAACCGACCCAGCTGGCGAACCAGCCAGCCCAGCCACCCCCTCTCTCTGGCCTACAAGGCCAACCCCGACCCAAACCCTAACTACCCGATCCCCACTCCCCTCGATCTCCCCCATGCTCCTCTCCCCTCCTCCCGTCCGGATCGAGGTAGAAGAGCCAGATCCCGCGCCGCCCCGCACCCACGTCGCCGGCGCCCCGACGCCGGCCGACACCCGTCACCTCCTCGACCCCAAGTCGGCGCCCCGCTACCTCAACGCATCATCCTAGGCCTCGCCGCTTCGTCCACGGCTGCGCCATCGCTGAACTGCATCGTCCTCGTCGTTCGCGTCCCCGTCTCCTCCTCATCGGCGCCGACACGCTTCGCCGACCCCTTCTCTCCAACGATGTGAGCGACCACCCTCCTCTCCTTGCTGCCTCGCTCGGAGCGCCTCTCTCCGTCGCCGCGCCCCCGTCTGTTCCACGCTGCTTCTCGCTGCCGTCGTCGCCCCGTTCCCCTCCGCGCGGGCGCTCGCGCTCACAGCGCGTCGACCACGCCCGGGCGCCCGCCGCGTTCCCTGGCTACGCTCGCGGGCCTCTGGCCGCGTCCGGCCGTGCCAGTTGTCGCGCGTGCTCGCCCAGCCGCGACCCAGTGCGCGTCCGCTCACCGCACCGCACCATGCCGCCCCGCTCTGGCCACTGTCGCCGGCGCCGGGCCATGCGCCGACCCCCTTCACCCGTTGGCCGCAGCGCCCTGTCAGGCGGGCTGGCACCAGTCGCCCGGTTCCGCTCGACGCCCGAGAACCGCCACCCGCGACCCTTTAAGGCCCCTGTGCCACTGACCTGGGGCCCACGCCCCCCAGAACGTTTTTAAAAAAAAATGAAAAAGAAAAAGAATTAAATATATATATATATATATATATATATAGTTAATTAATTAATTAACTAAATTAATTAAGTTAATTAATCCTGCTTAATTAATCTAATTAACCTGTTAGTCTAACTAAACAGTAATTAGTTTAACTAAATCCTAATTAACCTAACAGAGCATGACAGGTGGGTCCCATTGGACCCACGCGTCAGTTTGACCCAGTCAACCCCTGTTGACTGCTGATGTCAGCATGACGTCATGCTGACGTCATAAATCCATTTTCCGAATTAATTAAATAATTAAATAAATTCCAGAAATTAATAAAATCTTTAGAAAATCATATCTTTTAATCCGTAACTCGGATTAAAATATTTTCAACATGAAAGTTGCTCAGAACGACGAGACGATTCCGGATACGCAACCCGTTCGTCCGCCACACACCCCTAACTTATCAAACTCGCAACTTTCCCCCTCCGGCTCCTCTGCCCGAAAACACGGAACACCGGGAATACTTTCCCGGATGTTTTCCCCCTTCGCCGGCATCACCTCATACTGCGTTAGGACACAACTAGCTTCGCTCTTTATCATGTCTTGTGTTGTCATGCTTATGTTTGCACTGTATTTATTGTTTCTTCCCCCTCTTCTCTCCGGTAGACTACGAGACCGACGCTGCTGCTGCCCAGTTCGACTACGGAGTTGACGACCCCTCCTTCTTGCCAGAGCAACCAGGCAAGCCCCCCCCCCCTTTGATCACCAGATATTGCCTACTCTTCTCTATACTGCTTGCATTAGAGTAGTGTAGCATGTTACTGCTTTCCGTTAATCCTATTCTGATGCATAGCCTGTCATTGTTGCTACAGTCATTGATACCTTACCCGCAATCCTAAATGCTTAGTATAGGATGCTAGTGTTCCGTCAGTGACCCTACACTCTTGTCCGTCTGCCATGCTATACTACTGGGCTGTGATCACTTCGGGAGGTGATCACGGGCATATACTATATACTTTACACTGTTACATTACCTGTGATACTGTTCGGAGTTGGGGGCTGAAGGGGCAGGTGGCTCCATCCAGGTAGTGGTGGGCCTGAGTTCCCGACGGCCCCCGACTGTTACTTTGTGGCGGAGCGACAGGGCAGGTTGAGACCACCTAGGAGACAGGTGGTCCTGGCCTTGTTCGGCTTTCGCGGATACTTAACACGATTAACGAGATCTTGGTATTTGATCTGAGTCTGGCTACTGGCCTATACGCACTAACCATCTACGCGGGAGTAGTTATGGGTATCCCGGCGTCGTGGTATCAGCCGAAGCACTTCAGACGTCAGCGACGGAGCGGCGCGTGCCGGATTGGAACGTAAGCCTGCTCTTGTATTAAGGGGGCTAGTTCTGCTTCCGGCCGCCCACGCAACGTGCATGTGTGCTATGGGCGACGGGCCCAGACCCCTGTGCGCTTAGGTTTAGACCGGCGTGCTGGCCTCTCTGTTTTGCCTAGGTGGGGCTGCGACGTGTTGATCTTCCGAGGCCGGGCATGACCCAGGAAAGTGTGTCCGGCCAAATGGGATCAAGCGTGTTGGGCTATGTGGTGCACCCCTGCAGGGAAGTTAATCTATTCGAATAGCCGTCATCTTCGGTAACAGGACGACTTGGAGTTGTACCTTGACCTTATGACAACTAGAACCGGATACTTAATAAAACACACCCTTCCAAGTTCCACAGACAACCCGGTGATCGCTTTTCCGCAGGGCGACGAGGAGAGGATCGCCGGGTAGGATTATGCTATGCGATGCTACTTGAAGTTGCTACTTGGAGATGCTACTTGGATGACTTCAATCTACTCTCTTCTACTTGCTGCAAGACGGAGGCTGCCAGAAGCGTAGTCTTCGATAGGACTAGCTATCCCCCTCTTATTCTGGCATTCTGCAGTTCAGTCCACTGATATGGCCTCCTTACACATATACCCATGCATATGTAGTGGAGTTCCTTGCTTGCGAGTACTTTGGATGAGTACTCACGGTTGCTTTCTCCCCCCCTTTTCCCCCTTTCCTTTCTTTCTGGTTGTCGCAACCAGATGCTGGAGCCCTGGAGCCAGACGCCACCGCCAACGATGATTCCTACTACACTGGAGGTGCCTACTACTACGTGCAGCCCGCTGACGACGACCAGGAGTAGTTAGGAGGATCCCAGGCAGGAGGCCTGCGCCTCTTTCGATCTGTATCCCAGTTTGTGCTAGCCTTCTTAAGGCAAACTTGTTTAACTTATGTCTGTACTCAGATATTGTTGCTTCCGCTGACTCGTCTATGATCGAGCACTTGTATTCGAGCCCTCGAGGCCCCTGGCTTGTATTATGATGCTTGTATGACTTATTTATGTTTTAGAGTTGTGTTGTGATATCTTCCCGTGAGTCCCTGATCTTGATCGTACACGTTTGCGTGCATGATTAGTGTACGATTGAATCGGGGGAGTCACACTTCATGCACTCACTACATGGCATATAAAAATACATAGATTGAACCCCTGTAAATATGGCATAAATATGCTCCTAAAACATGTAGACAGCATGCCCATAGGCTGCACACACAAAGTGCAACAAAAATGACAAATCAGCAAGTTATAACAGTTTTCAGTAGTTAACAGCAAAATGCACTTTTGCACAGGGATTTAAATGTCAAGATGCACCCTAACATGAATCAAAATCACACCAACATGAAGAGCGTGAAGAGAAGAACATGTGCATATCAAGATCATCATCATAGCAACAACAGAGACCAAGTTGTGGCACTCATAAGAAGCATACATAACGTTAACAACTAGCAGATTTCAGCATCTTATATCAATTAGCAGTATTACAACAAAGGTTAAGGCATCAAGATGAATTCTAACATGTATGCAAACTACTCCATCAAGAAGAGCACTCTGAGATGAACATTTTGACATATTATTCACACAAAATGGAGCCACATGCACAAAGGTAGGTCCCACACAAGCTGCACACACATGATGTTGAATTCTGGGACAGTCAATTTCGAGAAAAAAAACAGGATGAGCGGGGGTAACTAAGGAGCGCTAAGGGAAGGGGTTAGGAGTGGTTGGGCGCTTACCAGAGGATCCGTGGGCCGGCGGATCTGGGTCGCGGGGAAGGCCGGCCCAGGGAGGCAGGGAGCCGGTCGCTCCTCCTCGTGCCCGCACGAGAGGAGGTAGGGGCGGCGATGCCGGCGATGCCACGGTGGCGACGAGGCCTGCTGTGGCCGAGGTGAGCCGGGGCGGGCAGATCCGGCCATTGGGGGGGATCCAGGCGTCGGTGGCGGTCGGAGGTCGCGGGGAGGTGCTGGGGTTCGGGATCTGGCGGCGGCAAGGTCCTGGTCGCCGGCGAAGCGACGGTTGCCGGCGCGGGGTGGCCACGGTGGTCACCGGCGCGAGGTGGAGAGGCGGGCGCAGAGCGGGGCGCGAAGTGAAGGCAGGGCGCGGAGGCGAGGCGGCGGCTGAGAGGCGCCGACGAGCGACGGCGGAGCGGCGCCGGCGGGAAGCTGTGGGGAGCGGGCGGCGACGCGGGGTCGGGCCGACCCGGGCCCCGATGGGCTTCGGAGGGCTCGCGAGGGCTCGGGCAGGCCAGCGGCGGAGGGAGGCGAAGGAGGCCACGTGTCAGGCTGTTAGTGGCTGCGGGCATGGCGGCAGACATGTCCGGCGTGGACGGACGCGTCCGGTGGCGGGAGGTGAGGGGAGCTAGGGTTTTTGCCTGAAAATGGAGGGGGAGGGGACGTTTTTATAGGTAGAGTGAGCTAGGAGGGTCCAAATGAGGTGCGGTTTTCGCCCACACGATCGTGATCCAACGACGGAGAGCATGGAGGGGGTTTTGCTGGGTTAGTGGGCTGAGTTGGAGGGGTGTTGGGCTGCAAGACAAAAGGGGCTTTTACGGTTACCCTGTTAACCGTTGGGGCATCAAACGACCTCCAAATGAACGAAATTTCACAGGCGGTCTACCGGTGATGTACCAAGGCCACTTGACAAATCCCGACCCATTCTGAGAACATTTTTCTCCCGCTCATGAAACAAGATAAGAGGGGTGCGACAGGCGCGTGTGTGTGTGGTTGGGCTCAGAACGGATAACGGAGAGAACCGGGGGAACCCGAACGGATGCAAGTTTTGAAAAACATGCAGATGAAATGCAGATGATGACATGGAAAAATGCAACATGGAAGCAAATGACATGGAAACGGCAGAGAATAACTGGAGGACACCTGGCGCATCGGTCTCGGGGCGTTATAGTCCATCATCCGCCACCCCATCCCACCCATCAACCGCCGCCCTCCTCCATCACGCAGGAGCCGATACCCCGATGTCGTCGTCCACTGCAACCTCAACCGCAACGCCCTCCACGGCTAGTAGTTGAAGCCGAGGCCGAGCCATCCGTACCCGAGCCAGTTCAACCATGTCGTCCTGCGCCTCACCGCTACTGCTCCAACTTCGCCACCATCCACCGCACCGGAGATGTTCCTACTACGCCGTCCTTTGCCGCCTCGGAACTGCTTCCCCTATGCCGACATACGGCCACGGAAACACATTCAACAATTTGGCCATGGGCTCGTCCAAGGATCCACCGTCCTCCAAAACATCGGTTCCCCCGGGAAAAAAAAGAAGATCGCCACGACATATGGTATTCATCCCACAGAAGACACTAGTTGACCACTTCTTCTTGATACTAGATGTTCCAAGTAACTCGTGACCCACGAGGTTTCTCCTCATATACTATTTCACCTTAGCTAGAGGTCCGTCGCCCCCTTGGATTTCAATTCTTGGTCAGCTGATTCCCAATTAATAGAAGCATTCCCCGGCATAACAAGCGCTAGTCTGCCTATTACGCAGGGGAAGTAGCGCCTCGGTGTTTATCTTAGGGGCGTGTGGGGCATAGAGCAGCTGGCTCCCGATCTGGAGGTCGGCCGGGATTAACGGGATGGCCTGGGGGCGCTGCCAAGCATGGCGTTGGTGTGAGGTCAACGGGAGGGCGGGGCGGCGGAGGCAGGGGTCTGGGTCGGTGATCGCTGGCGGTTCGAGAAAGACCGTCAGCAATGACTAGTAGGAGGTAGACGAAGGCCATCTGCCCGTTTCTTATAGATCGGACGGTTCATAAAAAATCGACTGACCTATTTATTTTCAGTCGACTGTTATCTTGATATGACCACATGTGGTGGTGTGCTGGAGGAGTACCTGCATTTCTTGTGCTCATATATTACAAAATCATACATAGTAGAATCTAATTTTGTTTGCGATGCAATGTTGTAGAGCTATCATATGTCTTCCGTAGAGCTAACATGTGTCTCCTGTCATTTATTTTTCAGCCAGGTGCTATCTGCTACTTTTACAGTGCACTAGTTCTGCACACACTTCACCCATACTCTCACTATTGTGTTTTTATGCAAGGGTATTTCAGACTCTACTGCCTTGAGAGAAGCAGAAAAGAAAAGACAGAAGTCGCTCCAGCTTTGTACGAGGGTAGGCAAGACACGTTTCAGCGCTATAAAGGGTGCAGTGTTAGTAGATGGAGACGGTAAACGTAGCTCTGGAGTTGATGACCTCGCTCGCAATGAACCACCATCCTAGGTACTTGCTTTAACTTCGTGGTGTCATATGTGGTTGCATGTTCTATATGGTGTCTAGCTTGTATTCGAAAGGCCGAAGTCGGTCTTTATTTAGATAAGGAAAGATATTTTTTACATGAACCACCATCCCATGAGGACCAGAAGACAAATAGCTAGTTAGGGCACTAGCCGAGCCAGTGACAAGCCTAGCATAGACAGGCATCACCTGGAAGGCAACTAAAAAGACACGATGGTGGAGAAGCAGCCTGCCTCCCACCAGGCTCTCAGGTCCTAGATGATCATGCTCACCACTCTAGCTGGATGTCTAGCTTGTATTGCTTCCAATTTGGTTAAATTGCATCTGCTTAGCTTACACATTATACCTTTGAATATGACATGCCTTTTTTGGTACATACTAGTACATTTGTCTATTAACCATGTTCTTACATCAAACTAATGTTCTTGTGTATCCCTCATCAAGCACTTATGATGAGGCAGTCAGGCAACTGGACTACTGTGAGTAAAGATCCTCATTTAAAGAATACAGTGTCAGCCTCCCGACATGATTCTCAAGAAATAGCAAGGCTAGATGAAGATAGTGAACGTAGCTTTGTAGTTTATTAACGCATTTCCCCTACACTAGAATCATAGGTGCTTGCTCAAGCTTGGCAGCATGATATGTCATTGCATGTTGCATATGGTGTCTAGATTGTAATTCTTCCAATCTGGTTAAATTGCATATGCTAATTTTCTTAGTTTATACATTATACCTGTTAATGTGACATGCCTTCCTATTTTTAGTACATAGTACATCTGTCTATGAAGCATGTCCTTACATAAAACTATTGTTTTTTTGTATCTCGCATCAATCAATATGACGAGACACCTTTAGTATATGTAGTGCGATATTAGTTGCATCTTTCATATGATTTATAGCATGCGCTGCTTCTAATTTGTTGAAATGCCATTTATGAAGGGACCTTTTAACTTCGCAGAGTCATATTGGTTGCATCTTTCATGTGGTGTCTAGCTTGCATTGCTTCTTTTTTGTTGGAATGGTTTCTGCTTAGTTTACACAAACAGTTGTGAACATACCATGTCGTCCTATTTTTCATACATATTCCATCCTGGTATCATGTGTTTGCCTTACATCAAAGTAGTGATTACCAGTATCATGCATTAATGAGTTCTGAAGAGAGAATTTTATTGTTTTTTCTTGTCGATTTTACTTGACAATTCAAAATTAATAAAGCGGAAGGAAGTTAGCAAGCTAGTGGATAAACGTGCTCGTTCCAAACGGAGGGCCTCTGTAGATTCTACACCTCCATTCCCCCAAGATGACTTGCAAGACAACACATGCATAAACACTCAATGTAGTTATGTTAATGATGAGCACGTCTCCCCTAATGCACCATCACAGGTGCTCCCTATAACTTGGCACTATTATATGTGGTTGCATGTTATGTGTGATGTCTAGCTTGTATTGCTTCTAATTTTGTTGAATTCCATCAGCTTACTTTACACATTATACTTGTGAATAAGACATGTGTTCTTGTTTCTAGAACATACAATATTTGTCTATCACACCATGTTCTTACATCAAATTACAACTATTGTGTAACCTGCAATAATCACTTATCATAAGACATGCTTGACATGGGAGTGTGATATAGGTTACATCTTGCATTCTTTTCTAGCTTGTACTTCTAATTTGTTGAAATGGCACTTATGACAAGACAGTTTTAACTTGGTAGAGGGATATTCGTTGCATCTTTCATATGGTGTCTAGCTTTCATTGCTTCTAATTTGTTGAAATGCCTTCTCCTGAGTTTACACATCATAAGCTGTGAATATGCAATGTTGTGAATATGCAATGGCACTAATGACGAGAGACCTCTAACTTGGTAGAGTGATGTTGTTTGCATCTTGCATATGATTTATTTCTTGTACTACTTCACATTTGTTTAAACGCCATTTATGATGAGACACTGTTAACTTGGCACAGCGATATTTGTAGAATCTTTCATATGGTGCCTACCTTCCATTGCATTGCTTCTAATTTAGTGAAATGCCTTCTGCTTAGTTTACACATCATAGGTCTGGTTATCTCTTCCGTCCTGTTTTTCATACATATTACATCCTCCTATCATGTGGTTGTCTAACATCAAAGTTCAGTTCGTCTGTATCACGCATCAATTTGTTCTGAAGAACTAAATTGTTATTCGTTTTTCTTGTCAGCTTGACTTAACATGGCACAGAGAAAGAGGAAGCAACACAGAATGACAGGGAATGGGAAGCGGGAGAATCCTACAGATTCTGCTGGTACTGATGGTGCAATAGAAGGTCAAAGTCCAGCGGAAAATTCTACAAACAGGGTATCCCGTGCTACACGAGCTGCAGAACAAGCCAAACAGAAACAAATAGCTGCCACCGAACAAGCAGAGATAGCCCTAGTTGTTGCAACACCTTCCACAGTACTACCAGCTGCATAAGTTACTCGTGCGTCAACTAAGCTAGCAGCATGTTCCCAAGCTCACTTGCCGCCTGACACTACTTCCCAAGAACTCTTGACACAAGACGAGTTGGCAAGATTAGATGAACCTTCTGAGCTTCAACAGCAAGAAGGTAGTTGCTGGAGTCAAGTTACAGTTGCATGCTTCTTTATATGTAGTCTCACAGTTTGATGTACACTAACACTTCCTATGTTCATTGTTGGACTAGCTCCTAGGCGCAAGAGGAAACAAACATCAGGGATAATGCTCGATAGGTTAACTAAATCTAGAGGAGGAAGAATGGAGATCCATTTTGAGGCAGGTTTAAAAAGGCCACGTGATGCTATAGAGTCAGCCAAGTTAGTATCAGAGGCAGCGGTTGCCGTTAGGTGTCATGTGCGTATCCTCCCAACATGGATTCAGTAGAGGAATGACAAAGAAGAAACCCAGTTCAACACCTTCCTTGACCATTTATCTATAAGTGTGGTTATGTACGGCAACTAGCAATATCGTCTTGCTCTATCCCATACTTTCTAGGTTGCTGATAATGAGACTCCCATAACTTTCAACAGATGAGGTTCAAGTTGGATAGCCAAGATGATGCAACCAGACAAGGTTGCAACCATGTTTTCAAGTCTACTCTGCAATAGTATTGGTATAACTTGAGGAAAAATCACTTTGAAGGCAAGGCTACCAGTGAACTTGCCCAAACATCTCAAGTGGAAAATATATCGGATGAAGACTGGAGAGGCCTTGTTAAACACTGGTCTGATCCGTAGTATATATATATATATATATATATATATGATCAGATCACATGTTGAAGTCCTATTTACGCATGTGCCACACAAATATATCTTCTTGTAGGTGAACTG
Source organism: Triticum aestivum (assembly GCF_018294505.1). NCBI lineage: Eukaryota > Viridiplantae > Streptophyta > Magnoliopsida > Poales > Poaceae > Triticum > Triticum aestivum. The sequence continues at coordinate 237,802,244 of NC_057804.1, forward strand.
TTCAAAGAAGAAGGCCAACTGTACGAAAGTGAAATTCCAACAGACGACAGGATTTTGTAGCTATATTGCACACTGCGAGGCTCTTGTAATTAGCTGCTCTTTCACTCTTTTCGCTGTACCATAATATCAGATCTATATTTACTTGTTCCAAATGGAGAGGAAAGCCCGCAAGGACCAAAAAGTACCCGAACCAAATGCTGTGGAAATCTTCAAGGACTGTCACACCAGCAAGAAGAAGGGCACGACTACACCAGTTAAAGCCGCTATTGTAAGTCCTTAATCCTCATGCCTTTTAACTACTACTTACTCTAACTTGTGCCTTGAACTGCATGGTTTGCAGCCCATGTCTATTACTCTTTTCAATTTATTACACAATTGTCTTAGCGTATCATTGCACCTTACAAGGTTTAAAAGAGAGGGGTGATGTTCCTTTGATCTTGACCTGTAATCTAGTTCCATGCTGGACTTGCCCACACAATGTTACAATTGCTCGTTTGTCTGTTCTCAGTTGTTTTCTGATATGAATGATGTCATATTATGCTTACCGTATTATAAACTTCGTCTCTTTATCCCTAGCTGCCAATACAATGTGAAGAAATAGACAATACATTAGCGATGGTACATGGTTGTGGGGACCCCGACTCATAAGTCGAGATCACCGAATGCACGTGTAAAGTGATCCCAGAGATCAATGCTCATTGAACACACAAAAGCTGAATAAGAAGAGTCTTACATCCAAACATACCGTCTTACACAAATTGTGACCATTATGGTCAAGTCTTACATTGGTAAAGCCTTAAGGGCTGAACATCAAGAGAAACATAAGCAGCGGAAATCTTCGTCGATTAAGTAGAACCCATGCCATCTGCCTTGACCCTACAGGCATACTGACTGGGAAGCATCCTAGTTCATGTGTTCGTCACCAAGGAACACTTCCTCGAACTCCTGCTCTTCCATGCCTAGCCAATTAAATAACCAGTGGCAAGCCAAGCGAGTACTTTGAATGTACTGACAAGCAACCCATGATTTGGTTCAAAGTAACAATGCAATTGTACAACAAGTAAGCAACCTAGCTTGAAGCTAGTTGAGATGTCCTATCAACTTGTGAGATATACATCAATGAACATGGGTAACCTTGAGAACGGGTTACAGATATCAACATAAATAGAGTTTAGATCAATGTCATGTCATTCAACATGTCAAGTCACCACTTGGACACAAATAGTTCCCTTCCACACACACATGCTCCGAGATTGTAAAATTTCTGGACATAGTTTAAGTAACACTGCCCAACTGTCCTTGACCGTGGACACGGCTATTCGAATAGTTTGACACTCTGCAGAGGTTGTGCACTTTACCCACAAGATCTAGGAAGCTTTCATGTCATCCATGATCCCGCAGTACCTCAAGTACTCGGGGGAAGCACCCGATCATTACCTTTCCCTAGACGACACTAACATAGGGTCCACTCGTTGATACACGGCCCTCGTGTATAAGCAAAAGATCGTGGGACTCTGCCCTTTTCACATTATCACACATACACGAAGGGACTAATGGTGTGTCCGGTGCCCTGTGAAAACAGTCATGGCCGCCTATCCAAGCACGACCCCGTCCCGAGAGTGACCTCAAGTCACCCCCGTCACTAGTACTGTGGGCACCATGCTAGTATCAGCCTAAGTAATCAATAATGCCCCGTCCCATAAAGGGGTAGAGTTGTTGCACATGTTTGGTTGGGACGGTAATCACACATAAATCTAATACATCATTTTACACACACGCCGAAAGCTCTCTTTAGCACAACACTTCTTCCTCAAGTGGTGACCTTAGTTCAACATCTCCCAAGGGCATTAGGGGCACCCGATGGGGTTTTCGAAAGAATGTAACCACAAAGAGTTCATGGTACACATGCATCATTATGCATCAACTAGTCTCTTGACATTGCATTTATGAACAAGGTAAAGTCATGAGTAGGTGTATGTATCATGTGGTGGTTCACAAAAAGTTTACCACCGTCATATTTCATCATCATGCAATCGGAAAAAGGGTACCGATGAACAAGGGGGGTGTCATGGTCCAAGTGTTGCTTGCCTTCATTGGCTTGGTCTTCAAGGTCTTCAAATCCTTCTATTTGTTCTTCTTCAGCAACTTCGTCAAATACGGGATCTAATCGTTGCAAGAAAATAATGGAAAAATAAGACAATAATAAAAACAGAAAAGTCAAACTGCTTAGAAAAATGTCAATTTACTTTTTGCAAAATACTAGGACGAAAACTAAGAAGGGGAAATGTAACATCCCAAATTTTCAATTTGGAATGTTATACATTAGATCATCATTGCATATCATATTTTATTGCATTTTGGCTTGATCCTAGAAATTCTAAGCAACTCAAGAACCCACACAGATAGTTGGGGATTTCCTTATTTTTCATATTTGAGTTTTTCTCAAATTTCGAAAATAGGATCATTTGATTTTAATTATTTTATCTTCGTATATTTCTTTTATAAAAATAAAAGAGAGGGAATAAAATGACTTTCCCAAAATAAAGAAATACTGGGGATTAAATATTAAAATCAAATAAGATTTTATTTCGGAGTTTTATCGCTATTTTATTTGAATTAGGAAAAATGCGCGTTTTTCAAAATAGCGTTTTAGGCCCGAATAAATGTTTATCTTGTCTGGCTTATTTCTAAAGGACGGGGAAAATTTATTTCGGGATTTTTGGAGTCGGTTTAGTATTTCTTTTCTTTCTTTTTCTGCACATCGTAATTATTTTTAAAAAAATAGTAAACCGACTCCGGGCCGTACCCAAGCAGGACTCCGCCCGGGGGGGGGGCTTTATAAGCCGGGGGACCCCTGCCCCACAGCCCACACCGCCGCCAAGCCCACCCTGCGTCGTAACCCTAACCGTCGTCGCCGACTTCGCCGCCGCCGCCAACGCCGCTGCCGAAGCCGCTACCGCCACCACCCGTCCCGCCGCCGCCCGATCCGCCGGAACCCGTCGCCGCCTCGCCGCCCCGCCGGAGCCCCACCAGACCCGAGGTAGCCGCCGCTAGGTTTTTTTGATAAAACCATTCGGTTTTTTAAAACCCTAGATCCATTTTTCTTTAGTCTCGGTTCGTCGATTTTACTCGGTTTAGTTTATTTAGCGGACGTTTGTCCGTACGTTCGTTTTAACGAACAGTTGTCACCATTTAGCCACAGACAGCGAAAGTTCGTTCATTAGCCTTTTCGTCAGCTTTTTTTTCTCGGGTTTTTCATGATTATTTTTGACCGCGATTTCTGATCCGATTTTCGTTTTAGTATAACTTTTCGCTTGTTTATCGGAATCAGGTGATTCAAGCACCTGGAGTTTTGTCTCGAAACCCTCTTTCCGTTTAACCAACTCAAACCAGTTTTTGCTACTGTAAAATTTGACTTAGGTCCAGATTAGTAAACGAAGCTTCTTTCTTTCACCGTTTGAGTTTCGTTCCTTCGTTTGATTTGATTCTTTTTGCAAACCGGAGTTCTTAAGTTGAACTTTCTGGTTAGATCTCTTACTTGAGTTTTACCCGTGCATTAGATGAGTGCTTATTGTATGCTTGTTTGTTTGTGATAGAGTATCCGGAGTGCGCAGCGTGCTACTACGAGTCTCTAGGTTTCACAGATCATCAGCAAGGCAAGTAACACTTTGATCATACCTCTTTACTACCCAGTTTTATTGCATTAGATCAGTCCTCAAACAATTGCATGGTTAGGGTCTAATTTAGTATGTGGGTTTTGGGAAGTAGATGAGGTAGTACCTATTGTCCTGTTTATTATCAAACCTGTGGGAGTTACTTCTATGTTTGCTTATATTGCTATGCTATGCTAGTAGACGTGGATTGGGTGAGTGTATCCATGACAGATGTGAGTATTGTGAATTAATGGTTCAACTTAAGGTGGCAACTTTAATACACATTTGGGCAACTTTAATACACATCTGGGTGGACTGAGGCACCTGGAGAACCCAGTGTTGCCTATATTTTTGGAAATCTCGGGGTACCGTGTGATTTTCCTATGGACCGCCACCCAGGCTCAAAGGGATCATGAGATTATTCATGCTAGAAACTTCCGTATGCAGCCGCAAGGTACTATGGGCTCTAGCATAGTTGATTAAGTCGTGTGAACTCTTACAATGGTAGACTAGCAGATGTAGGGGAAATTAGGTGTAACTGTCTACCCATTGTAAGGTGCTAACGCTTCTGAAAGACTGTGTCTCGGTCATCCTTTTCTCAAACACCATGTAGTGCGAGAAATCCAACGGAGGAGATCGAGTCTTGTGGGGAAAAGTGTGCAAACCTCTACAGAGTGTACAAACTAATCATGCTTAGCCGTGTCCCCGGTTATGGACGTTTTGAGTATCTAGTACTTGGATTATTATGTGAATCTCATCATGTTACTTAAATTAATTTTGACTGGGTCATGCTTAATTGGGATTGAGTTGGGTGAACCTTCTTAATGTTTAACAACCACCATGATAGTTAAATAAAACTTATTCGCTTGTTGTAGGGAAAAATTGGCCTTATGCAAAACTGTAACCATAGAGCTTTCCACCAGCCATACATGCATGTAGTGATAGCATTATTCTGTTCATTACTCTCTATGTGTTACATTGCCAGCTTATTCCATGTGCTGACCCGTTTTCGGGCTGCAGCATTCATGTTGCAGACTTTTTAGACGACGAGTAAGGAGCCTTAGGTCGTGATCTTTCACTCAGTGATGCCGTTGGAGTTGATGGACTCACTTTATCTCCCAAGCCTTCCGCTGTTATCGTTATTAGATGGCCTTAAGCCATATTTATGGTAATAAGTTCTCTTTTGAGACATTCAATGTAATAAGTGTGTGATTGCCACTCTATTATAAATCCTTCAAGTACTGTGCGTGTCAGCATTACCGATCCAGGGATGACACTAGTGCATAGAGATCAGACTGTTTGAGGTCTGGTCGCTACAAGATGGTATCAGAGCACACGTTGACTGTAGGACACGGCCACTAAGCTAAAAACCCTATATCACTACTCTCTTCTCATTTCTGACTCCTCTCCCTTTTCTACTCTTTAGGATGGTGGATGCAAGGAACAAGTTCGTGCAACCGGATGAAGATACACCTTTTAGACGCCACTTGAAGGAAGTCACGAGATACCTGAACATCGGAGTACCAAGCTTCACCGGAACCTACATCGCCACTCTACCAGAAGAGGAGCGTTGGATGATCCAAGTTCAAGTTCCAGGAAGGACGCTCATGCCAGTCACTGAGCCCATAGAGTTTTCCTTTGATGCACCAACCTGGAGACTAGGAAAGAGCATGGCAGCCCACATTAGCATGGGACGCATTGGAGAAGTCTACCACAAGGATCTCAAGGATACTATCTACCAAATTTGTGGGCGCCGAGATGAGAAATGGGAGATGATCAGCACCAGGAAGGATAGATCAATTGCAGCTTTCATCCAAGAGTTAAACCAGCACATTCGTCGCCAGGAGAACCAGATGTGCGCAGGCATGATAGATCTGAATAAGGCAATGACCAGGATCACAGAGCTGGAAGAAGAACTCAAGTCTACACATGATGGATATGAGGAGGAAATGACGACACTCGTGGAGAAGAATGATGATCTAAAGAAGAAGCTAAAAGTATTCATGGGATTCCCCGCGCCGGGAGGAGAAGACGATGATTGCACTTGACCGGAGAACTACATCATCATTGACGACACCGACTCGGACCCCGACGATAGTGATGATGACTATGTTGATGAAGCTGGAGCAGATATCATGGAGTCATCGACCGATCAATTTTTCTAGTCGACCACCATAACAGTAGTAGTATTCCCCCATGTATATAGTATAGTCCGAGCACTTTTGTAATGATAGTTAGACCGTTGTATGCCCTTGTTTGATTCGATTGAAGTGATATTGTTTGAGTTTGTCTCATGTGCATATGGGTAGTGTTTCCCTCTAGATCTATTTCTATTCTATTTTGTCATCCTTTCTAAACCCTCAGATGCCTCCGAGACGTGACAATGGATTTGCTTTCCCACCAGAGCTCACTCAGTTGATCCAGCAGCAGAATGCATTGATGCAGATACTAGTCCAGAATCAAAATCAGGAGAACAACAACAACAACAACAACAACAACAACAACAACAACAACAACAACAACAACAACAACAACAACAACAACAACAACAACAACAACAACAACAACAACAACAACAACAACAACAACAACAACAACAACAACAACAACAACAACAACAACAACAACAACAACAACAACAACAACAACAACAACAACAACAACAACAACAAGAACAACAACAACAACAACAACAACAACAACAACAACAACAACAACAACAACAACAACAACAACAACAACAACAACAACAACAACAACAAGTACTACTACTACTACTACTACAACAACAACTACTACTACTACAACCCACCACCACCACCACCTGTTGATCACATAGCCCGTTTCTTGAGGCTTAATCCGCCGGTGTTCTCCAATAGCACCGAGCCGATAGATCCAGATGATTGGCTCCGCAAGATTGGAAGGGAGTTAACCACTGCAAGATGCACAGATGCGGAGAGAGTGCTTTTCGCCGCACATTAGCTTGATGGACCTGTAGTATCATGGTGGGAGAATTTCACAGCCACTTACCCCATCGACACTATCACATGGGACCAGTTTCAGCAGGCTTTCCGTACCGCCCATGTTTTAGCAGGAGCTATGGCCATGAAGAAGCGTGAGTTTCACAACTCGCACCAAGGAGGACGTACTATTGGCCAGTATGTGGATGATTTTAGTAAGCTAGCACGTTATGCCCCAGATGACGTTGCTACGGATGTAGCTAAGCAGGAGAAGTTTCTGGAAGGACTGAATGATGAGCTGAGCATGCAGTTGATGGTGGCAACCTTCAACAATTACCAGGAGTTGGTAGATAGACCTCTCATGATTGAAGGGAAGCAGCAGCAGATTGATAGCCACAAGAGGAAGTATGGACAAGGGAAGTACTATTCTGGAGCTTAGTAGAAGCCTCGTTTTACCCCGAACTCGGGAGGACCTTTTTAGCATACCCACGGAGGCCACAATCATAATCGAGGGAGTTCGCACAACCATAATGGCCCCAGGAATGGGAATGGTAATGGAGGAAGCAACGGCCAGAACAGTACCAACCCATCAACCCCATCCAAGAAGGATCTAAGCAACGTCACTTGCTACAAGTGTGAGAAGACTGGACATTATGTCAATGAATGTCCTGAAGCTAAGAATGGAAATGGCAATGGAAGCTCTGGGAAGAAGTCAAACCCTTTGAACAGGGGACAGGTGAACCACGTTAACATGGAGGAGGTTGAAGCCCAGGCAGATGCAGTAATAGGTAAGTTTTTGGTTAAGTCATTTACTGCAATCGTTCTTTTTGATACTGGTGCATCACATTCATACATATCAAGGGGATTTGCGGATAAGTATAAACTGCCCACCAAAGTTCTTAGAACACCTATGTTAGTAAGCTCACCCGGAGCAGAGTACATGCCCAGTCAAGGATGTTTTCAGATGCCATTGACCATAGGTAGGCATGTTTTCCGCTCGGATCTAATAATTTTGGAGTCACAAGGTTTGGATGTGATTCTGGGTATGGATTGGCTATCGATGTATGGAGGAAACATCGACTGCCCTAGTAAGTCGATTTTGCTTACCACCCTAGGAGGAAGAAGGATTAAGTATGTATCCCGGCATGTGCCAAAGAGGACTCAAGTGAATTCCTTATCAGGAGTTGTACAGGAGGAAGTACCAGTGGTGAAGGATTTCCCTGATGTATTTCCAAAAGAATTTCCAGGCATGCCACCGGATAGAGACATTGAGTTTTTGATTGAGCTTTTGCCAGGCATAGGGCCAATATCTAAGAGACCGTACAGGATGCCCACAAAGTATTTGGAGGAAATCAAGAAGTAGATTAAGGAGTTACTGGATAAAGGCTATATTCGCCCAAGTTTGTCACCTTGGGGATCACTAGTGCTTCTAGTGGAGAAGAAGGACGGATCATTGAGGATGGTTGTTGCTTATCGGGGATTGAAAGAAGTGACAATCAAGAACAAGTGCCCACTGCCGATGATCAATGATTTGTTTGACCAATTACAAGGAGCTAAGGTATTTTCCAACATCGATCTGCGATCAGGACACCACCAGTTGAAGATTCAAGAGCAGGATATACCCAAGACAGCTTCTACCACAAGGTACGGGCTATATGAGTATACCGTTATGTCATTTGGTCTGACTAATGCACCTGCCTATTTCATGAACATGATGAACAAAGTGTTTATGGAGTTTTTGGATAAGTTCGTCGTGGTGTTCACTGATGATATTCTGGTCTACTCGAAGAATGAAGAGGAGCATAAGGAGCATTTTGGTACTTGGGAAGCTCAGAGAACATCAACTATATGCCAAGTTCAGCAAGTGTGAGTTTTGGTTGAAAGAAGTGGGATTTCTTAGACATGTGATATCCGGAGAAGGAATAGCAGTAGACCCCACCAAAGTTGTCACTGTGACAAATTGGGAAGCCCCCACAACAGTTGGAGAGATCCTGAGTTTTCTTGGGCTCGCAGGATACTACCGGAGGTTCATTGAGAATTTCTCGAAGATTGCCAAACCCATGACGGAGTTGTTGAAGAAAGACACCAAATTCAAATGGACTGAGGAATGTGAAGCCAGTTTCCAGGAGTTGAAGAAACATTTGGTTACATCACCAGTGTTGATTCTGCCAGATCAGCGCAAGGATTATGAAGTATATTGTGACGCTTCTCGTTGAGGACTTGGATCAGTGCTTATGCAGGAGGGAAGAGTTGTTTCATATGCCTCATGACAACTTAAGCCCCATGAGTTGAACTATGCCACCCATGATTTGGAGTTAGCAGCCGTAGTGCATGCGTTGAAGACATGGAGACATTTTCTCATCGTAAACCATTGTGAGGTGTACACGGATCACAAGAGCTTGAAGTACATCTTCACACAGAAGGAGTTGAATCTCAGGCAAAGGAGATGGTTGGATCTCATTAAGGATTATGATATGAGGTTGCATTATCATCCAGGAAAGGCTAACGTACTAGCAGATGCGTTGAGTCGCAAGAGCCCTGTGAACACCCTCATGACCGGAGAGTTACCAAAGGAGTTAGCCGAGGATCTTCGCAAGCTATGTTTGAAGATAGTTCCGAGAGGCTATGTAGCAACATTGGAGATTCAGTCTACTTTGATGGATAAAATCAGAGAAGCTCAGAAGACAGACAAGGAGATTGCCATGATAAAGGAGAAGATGAGCAAAGGAAAAGCTAAGGGATTTCGTGAGGATGAGCATGATACCTTATGGTTTGAGGACCGCGTTTATGTGCCTAAAGATTCGGAGATCAGGAAGTTGATTCTGCAGGAGGCCCATGATTCACCGTATTCGATTCACCCGGACAATACCAAGATGTATCTGGATTTGAAGGACAGTTTCTGGTGGACCGGAATGAAGAAGGATATTGCGAAGTATGTAGCAGTTTGTGATGTATGTTAGAGAGTGAAGGCAGAGAATCAGAAGCTAGCAGGATTGCTATAGCCATTGCCGATACCTGAATGGAAGTGGGATAAGTTAGGCATTGATTTTATCACGGGATTACCCAGGACTCGTTCAGGCTATGACTCGATATGGGTTGTAGTTGATCGTTTGATGAAGGTAGCTCATTTCATCCAAGTGAAGACCACTTATACAAGTGCTAAGTTGGCAAAGATATACATGACCAGGATCGTATGTCTGCATGGAGTTCCGAGGACCATTGTATCAGATAGAGGAACCTAGTTTACCTCAAAGTTCTGGAATCAGTTGCATGAAACTTTGGGTACCAGGCTAGAGTTCAGTACAACCTTTCATCCCAGACAGATGGACAGACCGAGAGAGTCAATCAGATTCTGGAGGACATGTTGAGAGCTTGTGCGCTAGATTATGGATCTAGTTGGGACAATAATTTGCCATATGCAGAGTTCTCTCACAACAATAGTTATCAGTCCAGTTTGAAGATGGCCCCTTTCAAAGCTTTGTACGGAAGGAGGTGCAGGACACCGTTGTTGTGGGACGAAGTTGGAGACCATCAGTTGTTTGTACCAGACTTGATTAAAGAGTCTGAGGAGAAGGTTAAGTTGATTCGCGATAGGCTCAAAGTAGCCCAGTCTAGGCAGAAGAGCTATGCAAATTCTAAACGCAAGGAGACAGTTTACGAAGTCGGAGACAGAGTTTATCTTCGTGTGTTCCCACTTCGAGGAGTTAAGCATTTTGGAGTTAAGTGAAAGTTAGCACCACGTTTTGTGGGACCATACAAAGTTTTGGAACGTATGGGAGAAGTTACTTACAAGTTGGAATTGCCCGAAGGATTGCCAGGAGTTCATGATGTGTTCCATGTTTCCCAATTGAACAAGTGCCACGCAGAGATGGCCGATATACCTCTGAGATATACAGTGCCACTGGAAGCGATTCAGTTGGATAGCAATTTGACCTATGAGGCGAAACCAATCAAGATTCTCGAGTTTGCCAGCCGAGTCAGACGCAACAAGGTTATCAAGTTTTGCAAAGTTCAGTGGAGCAACCATACCGAGGATGAAGCCACCTGGGAGCGAGAGGAAGACCTACTGAAGGACCACCCTCACCTATTTTCTAGCCAACCCGAATCTCGAGGGCGAGATTCATCTTAAGGGGGGATAGGTTTGTAACATCCCAAATTTTCAATTTGGAATGTTATACATTAGATCACCATTGCATATCATATTTTATTGCATTTTGGCTTGATCCTAGAAATTCTAAGCAACTCAAGGACCCACAGAGAGAGTTGGGGATTTCGTTATTTTCATATTTTGAGTTTTTCTCAAATTTTGAAAATAGGATAATTTGATTTTAATTATTTTATCTTTGTATATTTCTTTTATAAAATAAAAGAGAGGGAATAAAATGACTTTCCCAAAATAAAGAAATACTGGAGATTAAATATTAAAATCAAATAAATTTTATTTCGGAGTTTTATCGCTATTTTATTTGAATTAGGAAAAATGCGCGGTTTTCAAAATTGCATTTTAGGCCCAAATAAATGTTCATCTTGTCCGGCTTATTTTTAGAGGACGGGGAAAATTTATTTCGGGATTTTTGGAGTCCGTTTAGTATTTCTTTTCTATCTTTTTCTGCACGTCGTAATTATTAAAAAAAGTAAACCGACTCCGGGCCGTACCCGAGAGGGACTCCACCCGGGGGGGGGGGGCTTTATAAGCCGGGGGCCCCTTGCCCCGCAGCCCACACTGCCGCCCAGCCCACCCCGTGCCGAAACCCTAGCCCCCGCCGCCACGCCATCCCGCACCAGCCGCCCCGCGCCAACGCCGGAGCCGCCGCCGCCACAGCCCGTCCCGCCGCCGCCTCGCCGGAATCCCGCCAGACCCGAGGTAGCCGCCGCCGGGTTTTTTTGATAAAACCATTTGGGTTTTTTAAACCCTAGATCCGTTTTTCTTTAGTTTCGGTTAGTCGGTTTTTCTCGGTTTAGTTTATTTAGCGGACGTTCGTCCGTACGTTCGTTTTAATGAAAGGTTTTCACCGTTTAGCCGCAGAGGCGCAGACAGCGAACGTTCGTTCGTTAGCCTGTTCGTCAGTTTTTCTTTTTCTCGGGTTTTTTCGCGATTATTTTCGATCGCGATTTCTGATCCGATTTTCGTTTTAGTATAACTTTTCGCTCGTTTATCGGAATCAGGCAATTCAACCGCCTGGAGTTTTGTCTCGAAACCCTCTTTCCGTTTAACCAACTTTGCTACTGTAAAATTTGACTTAAGTCCAGATTTGTATTAGATCAATCCTCAAACAATTGCATGGTTAGGATCTGATTTAATATGTGGGTTTTGGGAAGTAGATGAGGTAGTACCTATTGTCCTGTTTATTATCAAACCTTTGGGAGTTACTTCTACGTTTGCTTATATTGCTATGCTACGCTAGTAGACGTGGATTGTGTGAGTGTATCCATGACAGATGTGAGTATTGTTAATTAATGGTTCAACTTAAGGTGGCAACTTTCATACACATCTGGGTGGATTGAGGCACCTGGGAACCCAGTGTTGCCTGTATTTTTGGAAATCCCGGGGTACCGTGTGATTTTCCTATGGACCGCCACCCAGGCTCAAAGGGATCATGAGATTATTCATGCTAGAAACTTCTGTATGCGTCCGCAAGCTACTATGGGCTCTAGCATAGTTGATTCAGTCGTGTGAACTCTTACAGTGGTAGACTAGAAGATGTAGGGGAAATTAGGTGTAACTGTCTACCCATCGTAAGGTGCTAACGCTTCTGAAAGACTGTGTCTCGGTCATCCGTTTCTCAAACACCATGTAGTGCGAGAAATCCAACGGAGGAGATCGAGTCTTGTGAGGAAAAGTGCGCAAACCTCTGCAGAGTGTACAAACTAATCATGGTTAGCCGTGTCCCCGGTTATGGACGTTTTGAGTATCTAGTACTTGGATTATCATGTGAATCTCATCATGTTACTTAAATTAATTTTGATTGGGTTTTAATGATGATGCTTAATTGGGATTGAGTTGGGTGAACCTTCTCAATGTTTAACAACCACCATGATAGTTAAATAAAACTTATTCCCTTGTTGTAGGGAAAAATTGGCTTTATGAAAAACTGTAACCATAGAGCTTTCCACCAGCCATATATGCATGTAGTGATAGCATTATTCTGTTCATTACTCTCTATGTGTTACATTGCGAGCATATTCCATGTGATGACCCGTTTTCGGGCTGCAACGTTCATGTTGCAGACTTTTCAGACGATGAGTAAGGAGCCTTCGGTCGTGATCTTTCACTCAGTGATGCCATTGGAGTTGATGGACTCACTTTATCTTCCAAGCCTTCCGTTGTTATCGTTATTAGATGGCCTTAAGCCATATTTATTGTAATAAGTTCTCTTTTGAGACATTCAATGTAATAAGTGTGTGATTGCTACTCTGTTATAAATCCTTTAAGTATTGTGCGTGTCAGCATTAATGATCCAGGGATGACATTGATGCACAGAGATCAGACTGTTTGAGGTCTGGTCGCCATAGGAAAATTTTTAGTTTTGGATTTGGAGTTAGGGGGACAGAGTAGTGTATTTTCCAACAGAGATTTATTTGTTCAAATTTGAACTTAAATTCGAACAGTACAGAAAAGTGTAATGGATGTGTATGAAAGTTATATCGATAAATAGGTGGGATTATTCTAAGATTTTAGGAGTTGGAATTATTCCATTTGGATAAATATTTTATCCTTTGGAATTTTTATAAAACATATAGAGAAAGAAAAAGAAAAGTGCACTGTGCCACTGGGCCAAAAAGGCCATAGTGCAATGATACGTCTCCGTCGTATCTACTTTTCCAAACACTTTTGCCCTTGTTTTGGACTCTAACTTGCATGATTTGAATGGAACTAACCCGGACTGACGTTGTTATCAGCAGAACTGCCATGGTGTTAATTTTGTGCAGAAATAAAAATTCTCGGAATGATAAAATCCACGGAGCAACTTTTTAGAATAAATAAAAAATACTGGCAAAAGAATCAGTGTTAGGGGGCCCACACCCTGAACACGAGGGTGGGGGGCGCGCCCCCTCCCCTAGGGCGCGCCCCTTCCTCGTGGGCCCCCTGGACGCCCACCGACCTCAACTCCAAATCCATATATTTGCTTTCGCGGATAAAAAATCAAAGAGAAAGTTTCATCCCGTTTTACGATATGGAGCCGCCGCCAAGCCCTAATCTCTCTCGAGAGGGCTGATCTGGAGTCCATTCGCGGCTCCGGAGAGGGGGATTCGTCACCATCGTCATCATCAACCATCCTCAATCACCAATTTCATGATGCTCACAGCCGTGCGTGAGTACTTCCATCGTAGGCTTGCTGGACGGTGATGGGTTGGATGAGATTTACCTTGTAATCAAGTGAGTTTTGATAGGGTTTGATCCCTAGTATCCACTATGTTCTGAGATTGATGTTGCTATGACTTTTCTATGCTTAATGCTTGTCACTAGGGCCCGAGTGTCATGATTTCGTCTGAACCTATTATGTTTTCATGAATATATGTGAGTTCTTAATCCTATCTTGCAAGTCTATAGTCACCTATTATGTGTTATGATCCGACAATCCCGAAGTGACAATAATCGGGATACTTCTCAGTGATGACCGTAGTTTGAGGAGTTCATGTATTCACTAGGTGTTAATGCTTTGGTCTGGTACTCTATTAAAAGAAGGCCTTAATATCTCTTAGTTTCCACTAGGGCCCCGCTGCCACGGGAGGGTAGGACAAAAGATGTCATGCAAGTTCTTTTCCATAAGCATGTATGACTATATTCGGAATACATGCCTACATTACATTGATAAATTGGACCTAGTTCTGTGTCACCCTATGTTATAACTATTACATGAGGAGTCGCATCCGACATAATTATCCATCACTGATCCAATGCTTATGAGCTTTTCACATATTGTGCTTTGCTTATTTACTTTACCGTTGCTACTGTTACAATTACTACAAAACTGCTACTGTTACTTTTGCCGCTGTTATCGTTCCTTCCATACTACTTTGCTACTAAATACTTTGCTGCAGATACTAAGTGATCCAGGTGTGGTTGAATTGACAACTCAATTGCTAATAGTTGAGAATATTCTTTGGCTCCCCTTGTGTCGAATCAATAAATTTGGGTTGAATACTCTACCCTCGAAAACTTTTGCGATCCCCTATACTTGTGGGTTATCAAGACTTTTTTCTGGCGCCATTGTCGGGGATCATAGCTCTATTTTTTGAGTCACTTGGGATTTATATCTTCTGGTCACTATGAGGAACTTGAAAGTCGAAAGAACTAAGATTTATCCCTTAACTACGAGGGGAGGTAAGGAACTGCCATCTAGCTCTTCACTAGATTCTCCTTCTATTATGAGGAAGCTTGCGACACCTAAACCTGCTTCTGCTATTAATTCTTATATGTCGCATGTTATTGATGATGACACTTCTACTATGCATGATACTTTGATGAAACTACTTCTATGCTTGAAACTACTGTGCCATTAGGTGAATTTCTTGATGAACAACTTGCTAGGGTTAGAGAGAACGAAATTATTGAAACTGATATTATTGAATATAGTGATGATTAAGGTTCTCCCCCTAAGTATGAATTGCATGTTGTTCCTGAGGGATATGTTATGGATGAAGAAACTGCTAGAGATTTTCTCGCTTGCAATGATAGATCTGATCTTAAGAAGTTATTAGCTAAACTAAAACAGAAAATTCTGAATGCTAGAATGAAATATGACCCCACTTTTGCTACTTCACCTATCTTTGTTACCAATAAGGATTATGAATTCTTTGTCAATCCTGAGATAATTACTTTGGTTGAATCTGATCCTTTTTATGGCTATGAATCTGAAACCGTTGTGGCACATCTTACTAAATTGAATGATATAGCCACCCTATTCACTAATGATGAGAAATCTTGCTACTATTATATCCTTAAGATATTTCCATTCTCATTAAAGGGTGATGCTAAAACTTGTTTAATTCTCTTGATCCTTGTTGTGTGTGTAGTCGCTAGGATATGATTTATTACTTCTCCGCTAAATATTTCCCTGCTCATAAGAAACAAGCTTCCTTGAGGGAAATATATAATTTTGTGCAAATTGAAGAAGAGAGTCTCCCACAAGCTTGGGGGAGGATTCTCCGACTACTTAATGCTTTGCTTAATGAAATACTTGATATCTTTTATAATGGACTAACTGATGCTTCCAAGGACCACTTGGATAGTTGTGCTAGTTGTGTTTTCAGGGAAAGAACAGTCGATCAAGCTGAATTGCTATTGAATAATATGTTGACTAATGAAAATAATTGGACTCTTCCTGAGCCAATTCCCGACCAAATTTCTAAGCTAACTCCTAAACGAACTCCGAAGAAAAGAGGTGTTCTATTTCTCTGTCCTAAAGATATGCAAGAGGCAAAGAAATCTATGAAAGAAAAAGGTATTAAAGCTGAAGATGTTAAGAATTTACCTCCTGTTAAAGTAATACATGGTCTTAATACACCACCTATTGAAGAAACACATGGTCTTGATAACCTGACACAGGTAGTAAAGGTAAATTCTCTCTATAGATATGATAAAGTTGAAATCCCGTCTACTAAGTTTCCTAGCCAATGTTTGGATGAATTTGATGACTTTATGGCTAGACAAGAAAACTTCAATGCTTACGTTGGTAGAGAATTAAAGAGTAATTCTTATATGATTGGATGCTTGAGTGATTATATGGCTAGAGTTAAAGGTGAACTTAAACTCATTAGTAAATATGCTTCTATGGTTACCACTCAAGTAGAACAAGTACTTAAAGCTCAAAGTGATTTGCTCGATGAATTAAATAATAAACATGATTTTGCTGTTAGAGTGGCTACTAGAACGGGTAAAATGACTCAGGAACCTTTGTATCCTGAAGGCAACCCTAAGAGAATTGAGCAAGATTCTTAGAGAAGTAATGTAGATGCACCTAGTCCTTCTAAAAAGAAGGAAAAGAAAAATGATAGGACTTTGCATGCTTCTAGTGAACTTGTTGTAGACACACCTGAGAATCCCAATGATATTTCTATTTCTGATGCTGAAACATAATCTGGTGATGAACATGAACCTAGTGATAATGTTCATGCTCAACCTAGCAATAAAATGATGTAGAGATTGAACTTGTTATTGATCTTGATAACCCACAATCAAAGAATCAACATTATGATAAGAGAGACTTTGTTGCTAGGAAGCACGGTAAAGAAAGAGAACCATGGGTTCAAAAACCCATGCCTTTTCCTCCTAAGCCATCCAAGAAAAAGGATGATGAGGATTTTGAGCGCTTTGCTAAAATGATTAGACCTATCTTCTTACATATGCGCTTAACTGATATGCTTAAAGTGAACCCTTATGCTAAATACATGAAAGATATGATTACAAATAAAAGAAAGCTACCGGAAGCTGAAATTTCCACCATGCTTGCTAATTATACTTTTAAAGGTAGAATACCTAAGAAACTTGGAGATCTAGGAGTACCAACTATACCATGCTCCATTAAAAGAAACTATGTTAAAACTGCTTTATGTGATCTTGGAGCCGGTGTTAGTGTTATGCCTCTCTCTTTATATCATAGACTTGAATTGAATAAGTTGACACCTACTATAATATCTTTGCAAATGGCTGATAAATCAACTGCTATACCTGTCAGTATTTTTGAGGATGTGCCTGTTGTGGATGCAAACGTCACTATCTTAACGGACTTTGTTATTCTTGATATTCCCGAGGATGATAGTATGTCGATTATCCTTGGTAGAACTTTTTTGAATACTGCAGGGGCTGTTATTGATTGCAACAAAGGTAATGTCACTTTTCATGTTAATGTTAATGAGCATATTGTACACTTTCCGAGGAAACAACCTCAAGTTCACAGTATTAATTCTATTGGAAAAAATCCATAGATTATTATTGGAGGTTTTGAATTTCCTCTTCCTACTGTCAACAAGAAATATGATATTCTTATTATTGGGGATGTGCATATCCCCATTGAGGTAACCTAGTGTTATTCCATATTTCTCCGGTTACATGTTATTCGGACTGAGTTTGTTAACAAGACTTGAGCAACCTTGTTAGTGGATTCCTTTTGATGATCATGAGATGGATGGAATTAGAAGGCACAACCTTCTGTACCCTCTTTCTACTTTCTGTTATTTAGATTAAATAAAGTAAAAATAGTATTTTCTGTCTGTTTTCTGAATTATCCATGCAATAAAAAATATCCCGAAAATAAAAGTTCTCCAAATGCCATGCAAATTTAATATGATTTTTCTAGAATATTTGAGAATATTTGGCACCGAGAACACAACAGGGGGAGCTGGCACCTGGCCACGAGGGTCCAGGGCACGTCCACTACCTCGTGGGCCCATGGTGGCCCCCCTCCACTTATTCCTGCACCCACACACTTCATCTTCCTCCCAAAAAAATCACCGTCCAACTCAAGCACGACTTCTAGCTCATTTGGCTGTGATTTTCGATCTCCTTGCTCAAAGCTCCATTCACAAAACTGCTTTGGGGGATTGTTCCTTGGTATGTGACTCCTCCAATGGTCCAATTAGTTTTTGTTCTAGTGCTTTATTCATTGCAAATTTTTGCTGCCTAGATGACCCTATTCTTGAGCTTGCATGTCAAATTTATGAGGTCCCAAGCAATTCTAATGCATGATATAGGCTCTAGGCACTTGTGGGAGTAGTTGCTATCAATTTTATAGAGTTTGGTTCACTTTTATTTTAAGTTACTAATAATTTCAGAAAATTTTAGAAAATGATTAAGAGATTTTTGAGGGGCTCTTCTAGCCAAGGCTCTAAGTAGAAACAAGCCAAGGAGAATGAAAAGGCCAAGTATAATCTTCTTCATGTGGCAGAAGTACGGCCATGTGAATGGCCTTGTGATGATTTCTTGAGAGCAGTCGGGATTCATGATGACTTTTATTCTTTGGCTGATAATGCGGGCCTCACCGACTTCCTCCACGACCAGGCTGAACAGTATCTCTTACTCACCAATACTTTCGTGCAAAATTTCTACTTTTATCCTAAGAAATCACCTCCTTCGGTAGTGTTTCATTTATATGATGTGGCTAGGGAGATGTCACTATATGAATTTTGCACAGTTTGCAAGATACCTTTCGGGGGCAGCTTAGAGGAACCACATCGTAGAGATGTGGATGGATTTATTCATACTATTACTATAAGGGAAACGAGGAAGGTTTCCATTGCAAGAATTACTAGCATACATTTTCCTGTTTTACGCTACTTTGCAATATTTGCTAGTCGATGCTTAATTGGTCGCGAAAACTGTGGAAACCTTAGTGTTCCTAATATTATCATTTTGTTCCATGCTTTGCTTCATGATAACTTTGTTAGTATGGGCGCTATTATTGCTAAACGATTAAGCCTGAACCGTACAAAGGGCCCCATCTTTGGAGGTATCTATGTTGCACGCCTTGCTAAACATTTCAGGATACCCATTAGGCATTTTGAGAAAGAGAAAAAGTTTTTGCCCCCTACTTTTCTAGATTATAAGAGCATGGTAGCACATCTGTTTATTGTTAATAATGATGATAAGATGCTTTTGTATAATTTGATATTTAATAAGGAACATAGTGAGACTATTATCTTGCATGCGCCCTCTTTGTTTGATTTAACTACAGGCCATTACCTCGTCTTGCCGGTGGCCGTTTACGCGTACTGGGGCCAGACATCAGCCGCAGAGCCCGAGCCGGAACCACCACTGGACCCTTATCGTCCCTCATTTTATAAGTGGGATCCGGAGGAGATCGCCAACCAGTGGCAATATGGTGACGCTCCTTAGTACACCCGAGAGAGTAGCCATGATCCATGGGTATAGACCAACATAGGCCAAAAGCCTAAGCTTGGGGGAGTACGTATTTCTCACCAACATTACATTCATGTTCACACACTCATTCTAGTCGTCGATGCTCATACTTTTTCATTGTACTATCCATGCTAGTTTAATTTCTTTTTCTAGCTTTCTTTTTGTGTGTTAGATAAACCTTAAGAAAAACCAAAAAATTAGTTAGTTTAATTTCTATGATGTAGTAGTAGTAATTTAAAAGAAAACCCAAAAAGATTTCTCGTTCTTCTTTTGCTTGTTGGGAGCTTTCCCGTGTAAATAGTTTTATTTATTTTCTTTCCTTTGGGGGTCGAGAGGAGAAGAACATAATGAAAATGGTTAGTGGCTCTTATATGCATGATTGTTGATTTAACCTAGAGCCCATATTACTTTGTCTTCTCCCTTGAATTGAATGCTTGTAGATTCCAGCTTAGTCCAATGCACGTGCACTATTATTATTATACACACCGTTCGGTCGTGCGAGGTGAAAGGAAATAATGGCGATATATGACTGACTGATTGAGATGAGAGAAGCTAGTATGAACTCGACCTCTCTAGTTTTTGTAAATATGATTAGTTCATCGTTCCTGATTCAACCTATTATGAATAAACATGTTCAATGACAATTAGAGATTATAGTTGCTTATGCCATGCTTAATTAGCTAGGAGCTTATAATGGTTTACCTTGCATGCCAACATGCTATTAAAATGGTTGTGATGTGGTATGAGAGGGTGGTATCCTCCTTTGAATGATTCGAGTGACTTGACTTGGCACATGTTCACACATGTAGTTGAAACAAAATCAACATAGCCTTCACGATACTTATGTTCATGGTGGATTATATCCTACTCATGCTTGCACTCAGTGTTGATTAATTTTAATGCATGTTCATGACTGTTGTCGCTCTCTCAGTTGGTCGCTTCCCAGTCTTTTGCTAGCCTTCACCTGTACTAAGCGGGAATACTGCTTGTGCATCCAAACTCCATAAACCCCAAAGTTATTCCATAGGAGTCCACCATACCTTCCTATATGCGGTATTTACCTGTCGTTCCAAGTAAATTTGTATTCTGTTTTGTATGCTCGAGCAGCTCATGTATCAACTAGGGATGTCTGTATCTTCCATGTTAGGTGCGTTATTCTCAAGAGGAGTGGACTCCGCTCCTCATTCATGAGAAAATGGCTGGTCACCGGATGCCCAGTCCCATGCTCAAATCAAATCAAAATAATTAAACAAAACTCCCCTAGGATTGTTGCCAGTTGGAGGCACCCGTTGTTTCGGGCAAGACATGGATTGATGCCTGTTGGTGGTGGGGGAGTATAAACTTTACCATTCTGTTTGGGAACCGCCTATAATGTGTGTAGCATGGAAGATATCGAGATCTCATAGTTGTTATGTTGACAAGTATACCGCTCAAAATGTTTTTCATCTCTATTTCAAAATCAAGCTCTAGCACCTCTACAAATCCCTACTTCCCTCTGCGAAGGGCCAATCTATTTACTTTTATGTTGAGTCATCACCCTCTTATTAAAAACCACCCGCTGGAGAGCACCACTGTCATTTTCATGCATTACTATTAGTTTATATTGGGTATGATTATGACTGGATGTCTTTTACCATGAATTACAATCTTTAGTCAGTCCTTGATCTTTAAAGGTGCTCTGCATTTATGTTTTGCGGTCTCAAAAAAGGCTAGCGAGATACCATCTTGTTATATCATATTATGATTGTTTTGAGAAAGTGTCGAAATCCAAGATTTATTATTATTGCTCGCAAGTTGATTATGCCATTGATATGAGTAAACATGAGACCTAAGTGTTATTGTGAATATGATTAGTTCATAATCTTTGCTGAAAACTTGAATGCTGGCTTTACATATTTGCAACAACAAGAGCAAACAGAGTTTGTAAAAGTTTTTCTTTATCACTTTCAGTTTATCAACTGAATTACTTGAGGACAAGCAAAGGTTTAAGCTTGGGGGAGTTGATACGTCTCCGTCGTATCTACTTTTCCAAACACTTTTGCCCTTGTTTTGCACTCTAACTTGCATGATTTGAATGGAACTAACCCGGACTGATGTTGTTTTCAGCAGAACTGCCATGGTGTTATTTTTGTGCAGAAATAAAAGTTCTCAGAATGACCTGAAAATCCATGGAGCAACTTTTTTGAATAAATAAAAATTACTGGTGAAAGAATCAGCATCAAGGGGCCCACACCCTGTCCACGAGGGTGGGGGCGCACCTCCTCCCCTAGGGCGTGCTCCCTCCCTCGTGGGCCCCCTGTACGTCCACCGACCTCAACTCCAACTCCATATATTTGCTTTCGTGGAGAAAAAAATTATAGAGAAAGTTTCATCGCGTTTGACGATACGGAGCCGCCGCCAAGCCCTAATCTCTCTCGGAGGGCTGATCTGGAGTCCGTTCGAGGCTCCGGAGAGGGGGATTCGTCACCATCGTCATCATCAACCATCCTCCATCACCAATTTCATGATGCTCACCGCCGTGCGTGAGTAATTCCATCATAGGCTTGCTGGAGATTTACCGTGTAATCAAGTTAGTTTTGTTAGGTTTGATCCCTAGTATCCACTATATTTTAAGATTGATGTTGCTATGACTTTGCTATTCTTAATGCATGTCACTAGGGCCTGAGTGCCATGGTTTCAGATCTGAACCTATTATGTTTTCATGAATATATGTGAGTTCTTGATCCTATCTTGCAAGTCTATAGTCACTTATTATGTGTTATGATCTGACAACCCCGAAGTGACAATAAGCAGGATAATTCTCAGTGATGACCGTAGTTTGAGGAGTTCATGTATTCACTATGTGTTAATGCTTTGGTCCGGTACTCTACTAAAAGGAGGCCTCAATATCCCTTAGTTTCCACTAGGACCCCGCTGCCACGGGAGCGTAGGACAAAAGATCTCATGCAAGTTCTTTTCCATAAGCACGTAGGACTATATTCGAAATACATGCCTACATTACATTGATGAATTGGAGCTAGTTCTGTGTCACCCTATATTATAACTATTACATGAGGAATCACATCCGACATAATTATCCATCACTGATCCAATGTCTACGAGCTTTTCACATATTGTGCTTTGCTTATTTACTTTACCGTTCCTACTGTTACAATTACTACAAAACTGCTACTGTTACTTTTGCCACTGTTACCATTACTTCCATACTACTTTTCTACTAAATACTTTGCTACAGATACTAAGTTATACAGGTGTGGTTGAATTGACAACTCAACTGCTAATACTTGAGAATATTCTTTGGCTCCCCTTGTGTCGAATCAATAAACTTGGGTTGAATACTCTACCCACAAAAACTGTTGCGATCCCATATACTTGTGGGTTATCATGCAGCACGCCGAGACGGGAATACAGCAAGCACGAGGCCGCCACGTCAAAGGCGTAAAGGCGAAATACGCCTTCAGCTAACGGGTGAACCGGTGTGCGCGTGCGTGCGTTTTTTAAACCTGACGAGTGGGTCCCACCCGTCAGGGCGTGAGGCTGATGAACACGGCCCGCGGCTGTCGTCGTCTACCTCCGTCCAGAGCCGTAGGCGAGCTCGCCGCCGGCGATATAGGGCACGACTGGATATGGGGGTGGTACTGTTGGACTCGGGAGGATATCGCCATTCTGGTGGGTGAGGAGTTGGCCGCCGGGGTGGCCTGGCTCGCCGGTGACGAGGAGGCACGGTGGAGGAGCTTCGGGTGTCGGTCGTTCCGCTCGATTCCGGCTGCAAAAGAGGCGGGGGAGAGAGGGGAAGTGGTCAGTTGGATGAGGCGGTTTCAGATCGGGGCAGAGGAGGAGCGGGGAAGGCCTGTACCGAGCGGACGATGCCTCGCTGGGAGATGTCGGGGGTGCTCGTGGGGTTGGTCTAGGGCGAGGGGAGTGAAGAGCGAGAGAGCAGCGGGGCCAGGGGCACCGCGCGTGTGAGCATGCTCACTGGTGCGCTCGGGCGGACGGCGTGCGTGCGAGCTGGGGCAACAGGAGGGAGAAGGAGGAGGGCGACAGGGGTTTAGCTTGGTGCGAACGCCGAGGCGCATCGCCGGGCACGCTGGGGAGGCCCGAGGTGGCCGGAGGTGGTTGGCAGGGGGCGGCTACAGTACGAGAGCATAATGAAGCGCGCTCCAGAGCATGCAAATGGCTGCATTGGTATTGTTTATGCTCTATGGGCGTGCCCTCTGGTGTCTGGTAGCTAAGGGGGGTTGTAGAGAAAAGGGGGGATGCCTTGGATGCCATGGGTGGCCACTAGAGTGAGGAGGGAGGTGAGGAAGATGGGTGCAAGGGCTGTCCAGAGAGGTAAAATAGGTGGTTGCACCCCTCAATTATTGATCAGAGATGCAGCCATTGTTACTGGAGGTAGAAGAGGTCTACGAGGGGTTGTGGTAAAAAGTAGAACTCACGGAGATTAGTGGAAGGTGTCAAAACAAGGGTTTTAGTAAAAGGGCAGAAGGTGTTTGTTGCTGGTTTGGGCAAGAAGATAAACTCCTCTTGTCATGAGGCTTTACAGGGTCAAATGGCATGAGATAATAATAGGTTCCACCAAGATTGAGTCCATTTGGGCAAAGTTACCAATGCAACTTTTGTAAACCCTAGAAATCAACATAAATGAGTTTTCCAAGATCTAGACATGCAAAACTATTCTCCTTGATGCACCACTTGGTGTAGTGTCATCATTTAGGGTTTAGAACATGCCCACAAAGGTTGAGAGCAAAAGGAGAAAGTTGACAATGTAAAGTTGTTCAGATTTGATTCTGGAAAGGGAGGGTTTTGAGGCACTTTGCTTAAGATATCATTTTCTCCAACTTGTGCCATTTGGTCTAGATGCATAATTAGACCATTGGAGCATGTGCACCAAGTTTGAGAACATTTGGACATGTTTGGCAATGTAAAGTTGCTCAAACTTCAAAATGGACAGAAATGGTTTTGAGGGGATTTTGTGATGTTATGTTGTTCTCCAAGACATGAGGCTTGTCAAGATCATCCAATATGTCATATGTGAGATGCTATAATTTTCTTAGAATTTTTAGAGAATATTTCCTTTGTAAATATTTCAAAAGCTTGAAATATCCAGAAACTGTTTTTGAGGGGTTTGACCAATATTTTGAACATGACCATGTGTTGAAACTCTTATATGTGAAAAATATATGTCCACTGAGTTTCCATAAATTTTCACAAATTTTTTCAAAGCATTAAAAATAATTTGAACCTATTAAAGACCATTACTGGCCTAAAGAAAAAGCCTTTAAATAAAATAGCAAAATAACTTTTAAAATTATATTTTTGTGGTTTATGGGAGTCCTATACCTAATAGGAGTTAAACATACTCTTTGAAAGAGTTTTCATACCCCAAATCAAGTACTTGCAGTGCAAACCTCAATTCAGGGGGTTTTGACAAACTAGTTTTAGAAAACACTTTTTGGCCAAATTAGTTTTGTAATAAAATTCTATGCATTACTATATACATGATATGATCGTTGGGCAGAACTATTGGATCAAGGAAATGAAGTATATAAGGTGGAGCTATGTTGACCTTTATGAGCACTTGAAATCACACACAAAAAACCCAATTAAAATAAAAGCCAATTAATGCAAAAGTTTTTGCCAAACCACATTTTATCAAGATCTACTAGCTTAAGTGTTGTGGCATGAAAATCAGGGTGTGACAATGGTCATATGTTTGTAACCTGGTTTTATTATGTACTTTGCAATAGAATACAACTAATATTTTACATGGGTTCACCAGAATAAGTTCTGTATATAGATCAATGCTATTTTATTTGGTTTTGCTGCCTCCTTAATATCTTCTGATCTGGTACTACTAATGCAAGAACTGAACTTTTCAGTAAGCTATGGAAAAAATGGTGGAACCGCCACCTTCTGAAGGTGGCGAGGCAACTAGAACCGCAATGTTAGCTCTTGCTGCCATGGGTCAATACCTATCCACTAACAGGGCTAAAAGTATGTTCCTGCGTAATACTGTGTTGGTTGTTTAGGCAATCTCGTCCAAAATGCCTCATGATCAAGATATGCAAGCTCAAAACAATATTATATCCGCACTCCAGACACAAGTCCATTCCCTAACAGAGACCCTTTGTGAAACAAGGAGAGACATTGGTCGATGTCGTCAAGATATGCATGGTTTTGAAACCAGACTATCAGACATTGATATGTTGTTCAGGAGGCTAGGGGAAATGAAGGCAAACGTTATGGTGCTCCATCAGACAATACATCATGAAAACGTAACATTCAGGTCAAATGAACTGAGCTTCTGAACTTCTGGTGGTGCAATTATCTGCTAGACTGTTAACTTTTATGCCAACCTTCCTTTTGTAATATAGTTGTAATTTGTTTTGGTGCGATAAAAATTTTGTTCTTAACGTGCAGCCACTGGCTGAAGAAACCAGCAAGCCATTTTTGTATAGTGTAGGGTGTTCCCTATATTGGCACTGGTGGCGATCTTTGATGCCGAGTGGATGTAATCTGTGCAATCCCCTTAATAGCCTAGCATTAGTTTCGGGCTTGTTTATTTCCTAGTCTTATTTTTTCCTGGTTTGCTAGTGGCCGCAACAACCATGGGCCATATACGGACCGTAGTAACCTTGACCCTGCTACAGGCCTAGGATCCATGGGTCTCCTACGGGCCGTCGATAAATGGGCCTCCAACAAGGCCGTAGAATCGGTGGGCCTCGAGCCGTCGGATAAATGGGTCTACATGGGCCGTAAACGGGCGTAATTGGTATCGGCCCAGCACTGTAACAGGCCGTTAATAGGCCGGAGGACAACAAAGGCTTAATTCTGTCACATGCATAACAGGTCATGAATGGGCTAGAATATAGGATGTGCTGGAAATAGCGCAACGGGTTAACAGGCCAGAAACGGGCCGACTCTTGCCACAGGCCGAATTTGGCCCTTTAGGGGAACAGGCTAGTAACGGGCCGGAAGTAATCGGGGGCCGGAAAGGAGCCCAAGAACGTATGGGCCGTTAGTAGGCCGAAAGCTAAGACGGGCTGGAAACGGCCCATGTGAATCATGGGCCATTAACGGGTACAAAGAAATTTACTATTCATTATGGGCTAGAGTCACCGTGGGCCTCTAAAGGGCCTAGAGATACGAAGGCCTCATATGGGTCAAAAGATGTCGTGGGCCATACATGGACTGAAAGTGAAACGGGCTGGTGTTATATTTGACGGCCCACATGACGCTGTTGGGCCGATTTCCGTTAGTCCCTAACGGGCCATGAGTTACTGGGCAGTAAAATGGGCTATTTGTGAAGAGACCTTTAACAGGCTTTTCATGCGCCAGCCCGCTAACTTTTGACCAAGTCAAACGAACCGGCCTTTGTAAGCTAAATGGGCCAGTGGTGGGCCGTCGCATGTGTCGACATACCATAGGCGCCTATCTGACCCAATGACGAGCTGACACGTGTTTCCTCCGGTCAATCAGAATTTTACACGTGGAAATTTCCCATTGGTCCGGGCTGTTAACGGATTATCAGATCCAAAACCCGACCAGATAGCTTAACAACGTCCCGTTATGGTGGATGCCACGTGTCGGTCACCCTTGACGAAAACACTTCTGTGACGTGCGATTTATAATCATGGAAGTGGACACTTCCATGATGATAATTTTGGTAATGTCATGGAACACTTCTACAACAACACATGTATGACTATCTTGATTCTGTCATAAAATCGTCATGGATGTACATGCATGACAAAAAACGCGACCTACTGTGACAAACATGTATCATGACGGAAGTGTATTTTTTGTAGTGTTTGTGCAAGCATAGTGCCGCGGGGAGCACACACGCGTCATGCAGGGGATGCTGCACCACATGGGAGCTGGCCTCATTATGGGCCGGTGTCAGCGCTTCACACAGTGGGTCGCGCGGCCGTGCTTCACGTTGGGTTCGTAGTTGTTGCTGCTCAAGGGAGGAGGTGGAGGCGCGCCGTGCGCCACGTCTCCCCAATGTGAAGGCGAGGGACAGAGCGAGTGGGAGGGTGTCGGGGCTTTGCCCGTAGCATTGATGAGCTCGGTGATGCGGCCAAGCCAGGCATCATCGCCTTCGTTGGCGGGGTGGTACCACAGTAGCTCACACGCCATGAGCAGCGCAGCCTGGACGTTTGCTCACCCATGGTGAACATGGGAAGACGAGGTCGTGGCCGGAGTAAGGGCAGGCGTGGTGGTCTGGCCGTCGCGGTGCACAGATGGTGGCAGCGAGGAGTCCTGCTAGTCATGAGCAGCAGGGTCATTGGCAGCGTTGGCCACAACATAACCAGAGTTGCAATGCAAGGACAAACCCGTCGGTGCCGTGTGGGCGACACGAGCAGCCCGGCTCGCCACAAACACGGCGAGCGTCGGCATAAAGGGACGGTGGAGCGAAAGCAGTGCGGAGTGAAGGAGTTGCTGCACACCCCTCCCTGGCGCGCCAAATGTCGAAATCGAGGCTCTGTGGACCAAAAGAAAGGTTCGAACTCTGGTGTGTGCAATAAGAACTCCGTTAGGCTATGGCTTGCTACTCGCCGCCTCATGTGTTAGCTCTGCCTTGCTCGAGCAAACGGGAAGAGGAATGGGACACGATCATTTACCCAAGTTTAGGCCACCTTGCGGTGTAAAACTCTACTCCTGCTTTGTGGTGGATTGCCTTACGAGAAGGGTGAATATCAACTAGTACACTAATGAAGTGCCTCGAGAGGGCCAAGGGTTCGATTCGGTTCTCTTTCTCAATGGCGGAGACTAGCCTATACTTATACTCACCCATGTCCTCTTCCCTCATGGCTTAGGCGGGAAGGGATACCACAGTGGTCAATTTTGAAGGGGGACAGTAGTACACCCTATCTTCCCTAAAGGTGGTCTTTTCCTGCAACAATTCTAGTAGTGACATGCAGGTGGGCTCGGTGATGACCTCCGTCCTACCGAGCCCGTGGTCTTGGTCTTGTTGCACTGGAATGGCAACCTTTGGGGGATTCCTTGGGAACCCGCGTTCATCCTTGCCTCCTTAGAACTAAAGGGGAAATTGTCCTTACCTGTGCCCAAAGGCGCCCTCGTGGCTCCATTTGTCATGGATCAAATCACCATGCGCCTCGTGAGGTGGAGTGCGAGCCTAGAGGTGTCTGCCCCTCGGGAAGCAGCCTTGGGAGGCTGCTACTTAGGGGGTATTGATGTAGTTCATCTCGGGAGATGAGGGACCTGGCCAGGGTCTTGCTCGTGATGTCTTGATGTTGGGCCGTGCCAGGAGCTTGGTGGAGCCACGCGCTGGGCTGTAGGTAGACGGGCTTGCGTACCCCAGTCCCAGAGCTCCGACAGCGAGCACTTGAGGTGACCCGTACATGAATTCCGTGGGGAGCATCGCTTCTGCACCATATACTAGGAAAAAGGGCGGCTGGCCAGTGGCTCGATTTTTCTGTCATCCTAAGTGACAAAAGAACCGCCGGCAACTCATGAATCTAGCGTCTTCCGCACTTCTGCAGCTTATCTATTATTCTTGTTTTGAGCCCTTGCAACACTTCAGCATTTGTTCTTTCCGCCTAGCCATTGCTTCTTGAATGAGCAACTGATGCAAAACAAATTTTGTTGGCACGGTCTTGGATGTACTGCATGAAGGCGCTGCTCGTGAACTATGTGGCATTGTCGGTGATCACTGTTGGGTACTCCAAAACGGGAAACTAGTCCTTAGAGAAACTTGACGGCTGATAGTCTTGTCACCTTCCTCAGTGGCACTACCTCGGGCCACTTTGTGAACTTATCGATTGCAATGTAAAAGAACTCAAAGTCCCCGGTAGCACGAGGGAAGGGTCCCAATATGTCGAGCCCCCAACCGAGAGGGGCCAGGAGAGAGGAATTGTTTGAAAAGCTTGTATTGGCTGATGTGATTTCTTGGAATGGAAATGGCACGCTTCACACTTGGTTACTAGTATAGTTGCATCCTGGAGAGCAGTGGGCCAATAGAAACCTTGACAAAATGCATTACCAAGAAGGACACTTGATCCTATGTGACAGCCACATATGCCTCCATGTATCTCTACCAATAGCCTATGTCTGTCCTCCCGGCAAATGCACTTCAATTTCACCCCATTTTCTCTTTTTCTCTGCATAACGTCGGCTACAAACTGATACATACTTGACTGATGGGCTACTTTTTTAGCTTCTTATTACTCTTGGGAAGTTCTCCTGTTTGAGGGAACTGGAGAATCTCCTGCACCCATGTCGGAGCTTGTGGCTCGATAACAAGTACTAAAGTCATATATTCAGCCGCGGGAGCACTAGTCTCAATGGCAAGGACCTGAGATCCGGCAGATCTTGCTGCTCACCGACCAGCATGGTGTTGTCTCTGGCACTTCCTTGTCGGTGGATGCATGGAGCTCTACCGGAAAGTATTTGTCGGCGTTCAACTTTCATCTTTTATTCTACCGCATTGATGGGGTTATAGATGGTTGACTCAAATGGAGCACAAAAGTCCCTGGTTCCACAGGTAACTTGAGGGTGACATGCGTTGACAGATCATCAGGAATGATGTTCTCTACACGAGGAATGTGTTCTGTTTGTAATCCGTCAAAGTGCTCTTCCAATTTCCTCACTTCATCTACATATTCTTCCATCAATGAGCTCTGCTAATCTTTGTTTACTTCCTTCAGAATGAGCCGCGAGTTGCCTCTGATAATGAGTTTTCTGATTCCAAGGTCTACCATAATCCTAAGACCGGCAGGCAGTTCTTCATACATAGCAGTGTTGTTTGTAGCTTTCTCCCTAGGAAAGTGCATCTAAACTACATACTTGAGATGCTCTCCGGTGGGTGCGACAAGCAGCACTCCGTCACCAGCACCTTCTAGCAAAAAATCGCCGTCAAAGTATATAATTCAGTCTTGAGTTGTTTCCTTGCCGGGGAAAGAACTCTCTTCAATATTTTCGTCTCATGTTGGTGTACATTCTGTAATGAATTCCTCTAGAAATCTACTCAGTATGGTTTAAGTACTTTCAAACTTGAGATCAAAACTTGACAGCTCCAATGCTCACTCCACAATCCTGCCGGTTGCATATAGGTTTCTCAAAATCCTCTACATCGGAAAGCGAGTGACGACAGTGATTTGATGTGCTTGGAAGTAGTGGCATAGCTTTCTCAAGGCCACAAGAAGACCAAAAAGCAGTTTTTGCATGCCAGAATATCTTGATCTAGCTCCCTGAATATGGGAGATGACAAAATAAATTGGTCGCTGCACATTTTCTTATTCAGCACCACTTGCTACTATGTTCCATTTGCCTATTCTACTTTTGTCTTGTTTGCACCTGGGCTTGCTGGAGAAGTCACTTCCCGGCTCTGCATCTGTTGCTCCTTCGTCTTCAGCTTCCATCTCAGCCACTAGTGCAACATTAACCACTTGATTTGTTGCCACCAAGTATAGCAGCAATGGCTCTTGTGGCTTCGACGCAACTAGTGTTGGCACAGAGGATAGGTCCTTATTCAAGTCTTGCAGCACGACTCCTCTTCTAGAGTCCATTTCATTGGACCTGCCTTCTCAAAATCTTGAGAAATGGCAAGGCGCGCTCAGCAGATTTGTAGATGATCCTACTTAATGTAGCAATGCAGCCGGCAAGGCGGCACACATCCTTGACACGCTTTGGTAGTTCAATTTTCTCAATTTCTTTGATCTTTTCAGGATTATCTTCAATTCCATGTTGACAAAGAAAGAACCTGAGAAGCTTGCCGGATTGGATGCCAAACACACACTTCTCATGGTTGAGCTCCAAATTGATCTTGCGCTGATTTGAAAATATTTCTTCCAGATCCTGAGTGTGAGAGTGTGTGTTGGCCGTGTGGTGTACTGGTGTGTGCATGCATGTGTGCGTGTGTGCATGTGAGTGTTGCATGCGTGCGTGGCTGCGTGTGTACGTGTGAATGTTGCGTGCGTGCGTGGCTACATGTGTTCGTGTGAGTGTTGCGTGCATGCAGTTCGTGTGCATGCGTGTGTGTGTTTAATCACCACACCAGCTCCTATGTGTTAAAACAGATGGCTCAGCATACCAATACAAGGCCACCTTGTCCGCTGTGCCTGCGGTCATGACTTCGAACCACCGTCCAATATTTTTTTGTCGTTTGTTTTCATTCTCACTAGCAAGATGCCCGTGCGTTGCACGTAGCATCAAGATGCATTTGTATGACTAGTTTATCTTCTGAGACAAAAGGACGAACGAGGGAAGGCCTTATTTGCAAATGTGGAGAGGTGTGTGGGTACCTTTTTGCAAAATTGCCATAGTTTCCTTACTATAAATCGGACGGCCTATATTGTGGGATGGCAGGCACACCATCATCACCAACTATGTTTTTTATAAGAGTGTAGAGAAGATACAAGCTGACAGGTGGGCCCAATGGTAGTGAGATAATGTGGTGCAACACTAGAGGTGCCACGTGGAGCGTTTAACTAGTCAACTAGTCATGTCTTGAGAAAATACAGAGTTGTACGGTGAGCCCATGACTGTATAATAACCACAAAATGTAAATGGTGACCGTAATGAGTGGATTCTGAAGTCCAATGTACATATCGTGCTTTTGCTTCAAATACAATGATCGTCACTGTATATCTCGGAGAGAAAGATGAAACATGCGTGAATGTGCTGGGGGCTTACTTTTAGAGGACCTGGAGATAGTTTGTGTCCGTACATGAAAGGGGCGTAGAGGGGGGGTATGCGATGGAGAGAGAGAGATGCTCTTCGTTTCTCTTTATTATCACTAACTTTATATATAGTATAAAAATATACAAATTCGTAGTGCGGAATAAATATCATTGTGGGCACCATGCAATGCAAATAGCATTCATACTCCTCCATATAACTTTGTAATGTTATACATATGTAGAAATTCTAAAATAATTTTTTGGCCACACTTTATTCAAAAAGGAATGTTGTATGCGAAATAAACGTGAAGAGAGGGCTTTTTAGATCAATGGGGTACGTGATGTAATATGTGTGAATGTGTAGTTGATGTATTTGGCAGGGCCTAGAGAGGAGAGGCATGGATAGAGGGGCCAGCAGGGGGGGAGGGGGAGGGGGAGAGATAGCACGAGAAATGAGAGTGGTCTAGAGAGAGAGAGACAAATATGATGTCACTGTGAGAGATTCCCTTGAGTGTGTATATGCAAGGGGGAGAGGATAGAGGCACCAGGAGAATTTTCTTTGTGTGGTGTGTGTGTTGGTATGTGTGGGTGTGAGAAGATAACGAGACATGGGGGCAGAGGGTGTGTCACTGCGTGAGGTCCGG
This sequence comes from Triticum aestivum, assembly GCF_018294505.1. Lineage (NCBI taxonomy): Eukaryota > Viridiplantae > Streptophyta > Magnoliopsida > Poales > Poaceae > Triticum > Triticum aestivum. Next base: position 237,835,004 of record NC_057804.1, read on the forward strand.
AGGGTCGAGGTGAGGCCCTTCGTTCGGTTCCTCCTGTGCCACATTGGTCGGCCTGTGACGCATTTAGGGAAACCCATGGATGACTAGTCGTACAAGACAAACATATCAGAATTGTGAAGGACTCTGTGTCCACTGACAAATCCGGCTAGGATTTGTAACCCTAGGTTCTCGGACTAAGGTAACCCCTTATCTCTGATATTACTATTCATCCAACCTAACTTTAAGGGGCATCCTACGGAATGCTCTGCTAGAATCATACTCGTCAATTAGGAAGAGAGGCGTGAGACAATGCGTGAGAGACAGGCCTAAAGATAATGTGCGTACATGAGACACGTAGGCAGGTCTATGTATATAGAAAGGGTCGATGGGGATTGTGCGTGTGTATGCTTGTGAGAGGAAGAGTGCTTGTGATAAAGGTTAGTGAAAACAGTCGTAAATGGTTATGAGAGGGTGGGAGGGTTATATCGCGAGCATGTCTGCGAGAAAGACACCTCGGGAGAGAGTGTGTGAGCATGTGTGAGAGACCATCTATGGAGAGTGAAACTACACGTAAAAGACTAATGTACACATTGATTAAAGATATAAATTGTATCCAAATATTAGGATGGGATCATGATATTTCAATTCGCGTAAGGAACGGTCATTGATCCATCAGACATCTAAATTCTATCGAATTTGAGCATGTCTATGTTATTATTTGACATAATTGATCCACATAGTTAGCATTTTGAACTCCAGACAATGCATCACTTTAGCAATCGAATATAAACGTAAGTATAGTTCATGTTGTGTGTGTAAAGCACATTATACATACGAAAGTTACACAATGAACATTATAAATAGCTACCTATGAACTAGCATACATTTGAATTCAACTTAAGGTGGCTTAAAAAATTGAATTCAACATGAAGTCCATTCAATTATTTGAATTTGATGTCATGGCATTTGTAAATCATACGTAAATTATGGGGGCACCATTCTTTGCTCTGATTTTGTACATAATAGCATATGTAGTCGTGTACAAATTAGATTTAAATTTAGCTCCGCCATTCCAAAATAATCGTAGTTATAGGATTTTCAAGTGTCAAAATTTCAAAAAGAAGCGGATAATTTAATGAGGTTTTCAAACATACAAGGTCAAATTTAACGTTCACTATTTAGGTCAATCCTCAAAGTTCAAGAGTACTCTAAACGTGAATGCTTCTATTTCAGAATTTCGAACGAAGTGCCAAAAGATCCTCTACTCGCCCGAAACCATGTGAGAACAATGTTTGGTAGTACAAGGAAATTACTTTTCTAATAACTCTGACCCGTGAAACCTACCAGCCCGACGTCCAAAGGTCCAAAGTGGGGTAGGTTTGTAGATTCATCTAGACACCACGCAACCGCCTCCGAAAAGCATCCATACAGAATGGCCGCCTAAGCACACATGCGCGCGGTCGCAATCGCTCCTGCCCACTATTTGGGACACCTAGGATTACCATCCTTACCCCGACCCGCAGTAGGTCCGAAATTTAAGAGGGGGGCAAAGTATGTACTTTTCCCAAATTTCAGACAAGCGCGTCCCATCTGTTCAAAAAAGCCAAAAACAAGCCCATCCAAGACCGAAACATGGTTCTCCCTTAGCTCTCCCCCCCCCCCCCCCCCCGGCCGCCCACCCATTTGATTCCCCATTCGTACTCCGTGGGCACAAAAATGACCTCTCCACCAGCCGCGAAACCCCGGCGTCCTCCGTCCGCCACCCCATCCCACCCATCAACCGCCGCCCTCCTCCATCACGCTGGAGCCGATACCCCAACGTCGTCGTCCACCGCAACCTCAACCGCAACGCCCTCCATGGCTAGTAGTTGGAGCCGAATCGGAGTCGTCCGTACCCGAGCCAGTTCAACTACGCCGTCCTGCGCCTCACCGCTGCCACTCCAACTTCGCCACCATCCACCGCACCAGAGTTGTTCCTGCTACGCCATCCTTCGCCGCCTCGGATCTTCTTCCCCTCCACCGACATACGGCCACGGCAACACAGTAAACAATTTGGCCATGGGTTCGTCTAAGGATCCACCGTCCACCAAAATATAGGTTCCCCGGGGAAAAAAGAAGATCGCCGCGATATATGTAGGAGACCACACTGGCAACCGAAAATGGTACTCCTCTTCCCTTATTCGTGCAAATCTTATGTGTCTGCTTGCACGGTATTCATCCACAGAAGACACTAGTTCATCGCTTCTTCTTGATACTAGATGTTCCTAGTAACTCGCGATGCACAAGGTTTCTCCTCGTAAACTATTTCACCTTAGCTAGAGGTCCATCGCCACCCTAGATTTCAATTCCTGGTCAGTTGATTCCCAATTAACAGAAGCATTCCCCGGCGTAACAGGCGCTAGTCCGCCTCTTACGCCAGGGAAGCAGCGCCTCGGTGTTTATCTTAGGGGCGTGTGGGGCCTAGAGTTGTTGGCGCCTGATCTGGAGGTTGGCTAGGATTAAAGGGATGGCCTGGGGGCGCTACCAAGCACGGCGGTGGTGTGAGGTTGAGGGGAGGGTGGGGCGGCGGAGACGGTGGTCTGTGCCAGTGGTCGCTGGAAGTTCGAGAAAGATCATCAACAGTGACTGGCGAGAGGTAGACGAAGGCCATCTGCCCATTCCTTATAGATCGGACGGTTCATAAAAAAATCGACTGGCCTATTTATTTCCAGTCGACTGGTATCTTGATATGACCACATGTGGTGGTGTACTTGAGGAGTACCTGCATTTCCTGTTCTCATATATTACAAACTCATATGGAGTAGAATCTAATTTCGTTTTCCATGCAATGTTGTAGAGCTATCATATGTCTCCTGTCATTTATTTTTCAGCCACCCGCTATCTGCTACTTTAAAAGTGCACTAGTTCTGCACACACTTCACCCATACTCTCACTATTGTGTTTTTATGCAAGGGTATTTCAGACTCTGCTGCCTTGAGATAAGAAGGAAAGAAAAGAGAGAAGTCGCTCCAGCTTCATACGCGAGTAGGCAAGACACGTTTCAGCGCAATAAAGGGTGCAGCGTTAGCAGATGGAGACGGTAAACGTAGCTCTGGAGTTGATGACCTCGCTCGCAATGAACCACCATCCCAGGTGCTGGCTTTAACTTCGTGGTGTCATATGTGGTTGCATGTTCCATATGATGTCTAGCTTGTATTCGAAAGGCCGAAGTCGGTCTTTATTAAGATAAGGAAAGATATTTTTTACATGAACCACCATCCCGTGAGCACCAGAAGACAAATAGCTAGTCAGGGCACTGGCCGAGCCAGTGACAAGCCTAGCACAGGCATGCATCACATGGAAGCCAACTAAAAAGCCACGATGGTGGCGAAGCAGCCCGCCTCCCACCAGGCTCTCAGGTCCTAGATGATCATGCTCACCACTCCAGCTGGATGTCTATCTTGTATTGCTCCCATTTTGGTTAAACTGCATCTGCTTAGCTTACACATTATACCTTTGAATATGACATGCCTTTCTATTTTTGGTACATACTAGTACATCTGTCTATTTACCATGTTCTTACATCAAACTAATGTTCTTTTGTGTCCCTCGTCAATCACTTATGATGAGGCAGTCAGGCAAGTGGACTACTGTGAGTAAAGATCCTCATTTAAAGAATGTAGCGTCAGCCTCCCGACATGATTCTCAAGAAACAGCAAGGCTAGATGAAGATAGTGAACGTAGCTCTGTAGTTGATTACCGCATTTCCCCTACACTAGCATCGCAGGTGCTTGCTCTAGCTTGGTAGCGTGATATGTGGTTGCATGTTGCATATGGTGTCTAGATTGTAATTCTTCCAATCTGGTTAAATTGCATGTGCTATTCTGCTTAGTTTATACATTATACCTGTTAATGTGACATGTCTTCCTGTTTTTAGTACATAGTACATCTGTCTATTAAGCATGCCCTTACATAAAACTATTTTTTTGTATCCCGCATCAATCAATATGACGAGACACCTTTAGTATATGCGGTGCGATATAGGTTGCATCTTTCATATGATTTATAGCATGCACTGCTTCTAATTTGTTGAATCAATATGACGAGACACCTTTAGTATGGGACGTCAGTAGGCCGAAAGCTAACACGGGCTGGAAACGCCCCATGTGAATCATGGGCCGTTAACGGGTAAAAAGAAATTTACTGTTCATTATGGGCTAGAGTCACCGTGGGCCTCTAAAGGGCCTAAAGATACGAAGGCCTCATATGGGCCGAAAGACATCATGGGCCATACTTGGGCCGAAAGTGAAACGGTCTAGTGTTATATTCGACAGCCCACATGACGTTGTTGGGACGATTTCCGTTAGGCCCTAATGGGATGCGAGTTACCGGGCTGTAAAATGGGCTATTTGCGAAGAGACCGTTAACAGGCTTTTCATGCGCCGGACCGCTAACTTTTGACCAAGTCAAACGGACCGGCCTTTGTAAGCTAAATGGGCCAATGGTGGGTTGTTGCACGTGTTGACATATCATAGGCGCCTATCTGACCCAGTGACGAGCTGACACATGTTTCCTCCGCTCAATCAGAATTTTACACGTGGAAATTTCCCATTGGTCCGGGCTGTTAATGGGTTATCGGATCCAAAACCCGACCCGATAGCTTAACGATGTTCCGTTACGGTGGATGCCATGTGTCGGTCACCCTTGACGAAAGCACTTCTGTGAAGCGCGATTTATATTCATGGAAGTGGACACTTCCGTGATGGTAATTTTGGTAATTTACATGGAACACTTCTACGACAGCACAGGTATGAATCTTGATTCTGTCATAAAATCGTCATGGATGTACATGCATGACAAAAAATGCGACCTACTATGACAAACACGTATCATCATGGAACTGTATTTTTTTGTAGTGTTGGTGCAGGCGTAGCAGCGCGAGGAGCGCACACGCGTCCTGCAGGGGCTGCTACACCACCTGGCAGCTAGCCTCATCCTGGGCTGGTGTCAGCACTTCACACAGTGGGTCGCGCGGCCGTGCTTCACGTTGGGCTCGGCGTTGTTGCTCTGCAAGGGAGGAGGTGGAGGCGCGCTGTGTGCCACGTCTCCCCAACATGAAGGCAAAGGACAGAGTGAGTGTGAGGGTGTCGGGGCCTTGCCCGCAGCATTGATGAGCTCGGTGATGCGGCCAAGCCAGGCATCATCGCCTTCGTTGGTGGGGTGGTAGCACAGTAGCTCATGCACCATGAGTAGCACAGCCTGGACGTTTGCTCGCCCGCGGCGAACATGGGAAGAAGAGGTCATGGCCAAAGTAAGGGCATGTGTGGCGGTCTGGCCATCCTGGCGCACATATGGTGGTAGCGAGGAGTCCTGCTTCTCATGTGCAGTAGGGTCAGTGGCAGCATTGGCTGTGACAAAAGCAGAGTTGCCGTGCACGGACAGACCTGCCGGTGCCATGTGGGTGACACAAGCAGCCGGTGCTCGGCATGAACACGACGAGCGTCGGCCATAGGGACGGTGGAGCGAAAGCAGAGCGGAGCGAATGAGTTGCGGAACACCCCTCCCTGGCGCGCCAAATGTCGAAATCGAGGCTATGTGGACCGAAAGAAAGGTTCGAACTCTAGTGTGTGCACCGAAGAACTCTGCTAGGCTATGGCTTGCTGCTCGCTGCCTCATGGCTTAGCTCCGCATTTCTCGAGCGAACGGGTAGATGAATGGGACTTGATCATTTACCCAGGTTCGGGCCACCTTGCGGTGTCAAACTCTACTCCTGCTTTGTGGTGGATTAGCTCACGAGAAGGGTGAATATCAACTAGTACACTGATGAAGTGCCTCGAGAGGGCCCAGGGTTCGATTTGGTCCTCTTTCTCAATGGCGGAGACTAGCCTATACTTATACTCGCCCATGTCCTCTTCCCTCATGGCTTAGGCGGGAAGGGATACCACAGTGGCCAATTTTGAAGGGGGGCAGTAGTACACCCTATCTTCACTAAAGGTGGTCTTTGCATGCAACGCTTCTGGTAGTGACGCGCATGTGGGCTCGGTGATGACCTTCGTCCTACCGAGCTCGTGGTCTTGGTCTTGTTGCACTGGAATGGCAACCTTTGGGGGATTCCTTGGGACACCGCGTTCATCCTTGCCTCCTTAGCACTGAAGGGGAAACTGTCCTTGCCTGCGCCCGAATGCACCCTCCTGGCTCCGTTTGTCATGGCTCAAATCACCATCCGCCTCGTGAGGTGGGGTGTGAGCTGAGAGATGTCCTGTCACACCCAATATTTTGTAACATGTCACTTGCATTAATAAAGCATGAAAATTTGGACCAACAATATTTTTTGCATCTTTTGGCTTTTATTTTGGAGTTGGATTTCTCTGTGTGGTTTTTCAAGTGCTCTCTAAGGTCAACATCACTTCACCTTCTATACACCATCTCCTTGCCCCAAACTTCTACCCACTGATCATGACATGTGTATAGTACAATATAGCACTTTCTTACAAAAATAATTTGGCCAAAAAGCATTTTTCATAATTTAGTTTCCAAAAACCCCTAAATTGAGGTTTGCACTACAAGTACTTGATTTAGGGCATGAAAAATCTTTCAAAGAGTATGTTTGACTCCTAATAGGTATAGGACTCCTATAAACCACAAAAATATAATTTTAAAAGTTATTTTGCTATTTTTATTTAAAGGCTTTTTCTTTAGGCCAGAACTGGTCTTTAATAGGTTAAAATTATTTTTAATGATTTAAAAATATTTCTTAAAATCTAGGGAAACTCAGTGGACATATATTGTCCATATATAAGGGTTTCAACACATGGTCCTGTTCAAAATATTGGTCAAACCCCTCAAAAACCCACTCTGGATATTTCAAGCTCTTAAAATATTTACAAAGGAAATATTCTCTAAAAATTCCAAGAAAATTCTAGCAAGTCACACATGCATAATGTGATGATCTTGAAAGGTTTCATCCCAATCCAAATTGTTTTGGTTCACCAAAATGCCCCAAAACCCTCTCTCACCAGAATCAAATTTGAACAACTTTGTACTACCAACTTTCTCTCCTTGACCCCAACTTTTTTGAGCATGTTCACATGACCAAATGAGGCCACTGCACCAAGTGGTGTATCAAGGGGAAGTCATTTGCTCAACTAGATCTACACAAGTTCATTTCTGCTAATTTCTATGGTTTGCCAAAGTTACATTAGCAAACTCTTTCAAATGAGCTCATCTTCCTTCTACCCTGTCATTTTGTCATGACAAACACCCCTGCCAAGTGGCACAAGAAGTAAATTACTGCAAGTACCCCAAAATCATATCAAACACCTTCTGCATGTTAACTAAAAACCTTGTTTGGGCCTCTTCCACTAATCTCCATGAGCTCTACTTTTCACCACAACCCCTCCTAGTCCCCCTCTAGCTCATGGATGCTTTTTTGCCCGAGGAAGCAATGATGAAGGGGGACCCCATTTTTCTTCTTTGGACAGTGGATTCCTCCCTCTCTCTCAGCCTCCTTCTCTCCCCTCAGCTTTCCAGAGCTCCAGGGCTCTCCCTAGCTTTTGCCCACGCCCCCTTCAGCTGCCAGACTCAAGTGGACGCGCGTGGACGCGAGAAAATCGTGCATGCCGACCAAAGTCACGCTCTAGAGCGCCTGGCAGGGCACCCGACTATTGACGCCATGTCCCCCGACCACCTCGAGCCTCCCCCGCACGCCAGTCGAAGCCCCTCGATGTCCGCTCCACGCCAGCAGGCCACCCACTTGCTCCCGCGCCCTTCTCTCTCTCCTGCAGCTCGCGCCAGAGCGCCGCCCCGCTCGGCCAATGCTTGCGCCGCTCCTGTGGCCCGCCCGCAGCTCGTCCCGCTCCTCCTCTCTCCCCCTGGCACCCTGGACCACTCCCACGAACACCCACGAGCCGTCCATTCCCTCTCTAACGGCCACCCAAACCAATCCCATGGGCGCCCGTAGGCCGCGCCTACGGTGGACCTCGGCCAGCCTATATAAGGCGACCCCAAGCCCCTCTCTCGCTTCCTGTCGCTCTCCCACACTCCCAATCTACCTCCTGCTCCACCCAATCTCTCTCTCTCTCTCTTTCTCTTTCTCTCTCTCTGACGCTGGGCCCCGCCCGTCAGGTTTCAAATCTGGCGCGCGCGCCGCCCCGGCTTGCCTGGGCCTCTTCTCCCCTGCCTGCTGCATTGTAGCTGTTCTCGCCCAGCGGGCATAGTGCCCTTTCTCTTTTTCTTTTTCTGGCTCTTTTCCAAAAATTCCATAGGATTAAATAATAAGCCAAATGCAATAATTCTAGTTACTAAATTCTTGTAAAAATCCCACCTATTTAATGGTGTAACTTGCATACATGCCGAACCAACTTTTCTGTACTGTTCAAATTTAAATTCAAATTTGAGCAATCAAATCCTTGTTCGAAAACCCATTGCTCTGTCCCTGTAGCTCCAAAACCAAAACTAAAAAAATCCACTTCTTAGTTTTTGTCCTAATATTTAACAAAAGTATGTTGACATTTTTCTGAGCACTTTGGTTTTTCTGTTTTATTATTACCTTATCTTTCTCCTTATTATTTTGGGGCGAGATTGCGTTGCTGATGAAGGAGTTGGGCCAAAAGACTATGAAGACCTAGAAGACTTTGTTGAGCCAGGCAATGATGATGGTAACCACTTTGAAACAATTATTATGTCTATGAAACCCTTTTTATGCATTTCATATAGCACTTTATTATTTTTGCATCGGAATCATGATGAAATGGTAACCACTTTGGTGGGTTGCCTCTGTTACTTCTGTGTTGATACTTGCATTGTGCATGACCCTACCTTCCTATGAGGGTTATGCAGGTGGGAGTAGATACGATGCCAAAATAGTTGCTACGCAAATGGGACGGGTATGCATGGTGCTGGAGACAAAAGTATTCTCAAAAACTCTTTTGAGAACCCCATCGGGTGCCACTAATGCCCGAGGGAGATGATGAGCTAGGTAACCACTTGATAAAGAAGTGGTGTATCGAAGCAAGTGAGTTTGTTGTTTTCAAAAACGGTTTAGTTTAAGTTGCAACCATTACTCCAACCTTACATGCGCAACCACTCTACCCTTATATGGGCAAGGGTATTATTGATTACCTAGTATGTGATAACATGGATGCCGCATTACTAGTGACAGGAGTGATTTGTGGTCACTCTCGGGACGGGGTCATGCCAGGTAGGGCGGCCATGAATGTTTTTATAGGGCACCAGACACACCGTTGTTACCCCGTGCTTGTGATTTGTGATGAATATGGGAGCGTGGCTCCACCCAAAAGTGTTTATTTTGTGGCAATGTTGGGCATCGGGGCTACTATGAATCGAGTGGACTCCTTGTTAGTCACGGCTAGGGAAAGGTAGCGATCGGGTGCTTCCCCCGAGTACTTGAGGTACTGCGGGATCGTGGATGACACGAAAGCTTCCCGGATCTTGTGGGTAAAGTGTGCAACCTCTGAAGAGTGTCAAACTATTTGAATAGCCGTGTCCTTGGTCAAGGACAGTTGGGTAACCGCTCTTGGGCTACGTCCACATGTTTACAAACTAGTGTGTGTTTGGGTATGCAGGAAGAACTAATTGAGTCAAGTCAAAGGACTTGCCATGATTGAGTTGGGTAGAAGCCCACTCCATTTATGTTTATATATGTAACCAGTCCCTATGGTTACTTGAATTCTTTTGATGCAAGATTTACCAGTTTCTAAACATGTCATAGCACAACAAAATTAGCTTCTGCAAAAATTCTCCTAAGTCATGCATTGTTGTATATTGAGCCAAAACATGGGTTGCTTGCGAGTACATTCAAAGTACTCATTGGCTTGCCACTGGTTATTTAATTGGCCAGGCATGGAAGAACAGGAGTTCGAAGAAGAGTTCTTTGGAGACGAACATGCGAACTAGGACGTTTCTTAGTCAGAATGCCTGTAGGGTTAAGGCAGATGACATGGGTTCTACTTATCGACGGAGATTTCCGCTGCTTAAGTTTATTTGGCATTCAGCCCTAGTGGCTTTATCTATGTAAGACTTGACCATAATGGTCATAATTTGTGTAAGACGGTGTGTATGGATGTAAGACTCTTGATATTCAGCTTCTGTGTGTTCAGTGAGCATTGATCTCTGGGATCACTGTACATGTGCATTCGGTGATCACGACTTATGATTCGGGGTCCCCATAGAGCTAGTATCAGAGCCATCCTGACTGTAGGAAGCCTTAGTTAGCATGGACGTTAGATAGAACGAGACTCTCTACCAAAACTACCTATATACCATCTTTTTCTAAGAATATCCCAAGCATGGATCATAACTCCTCTATTGACCCTTCCCATTCCGCTTTTGTAGATGGTCGTCGTACCCGAAGACTTCCTGACCACCGGATTTCCCGTGCTTTTTGAGGACAGCCTCAAGAGGTGCCAGTTCACTCGGGCCCCCACCTTCACCTATCACGACCACTGGATCGACAGCACCAAGAAGGAGTATCACGTGGAGGTAGTCGTGAGGGCGAACGACTCCCTGATGAGCTGGTACTTTGAGGGACCCCAGATGGCGACCCTGCTCCTCGCTGTCGAGACTACTGCCCTCAAGGCGCTGACTCGCATCCGGGGTCTTCTGCCAGAGATGGCAAGTGAGCCAGCCACCCGTTACCTGCCTTATCGGAAGGAGGGTGATGACAAGAGCAGCGCACCAGCCCCACCCATGGACGAAGGACTTCCCCTCCATTTCCAGACCTACTTCAGCTTGTGTGCTGATAGCCTGGCACAGCACCTAGCCTCAGAGTTGATGGAGCTTCGAAAGGAACTCCACAAGACTAAGGAACTCCTCCGCCTGGCTCAGACAAAGGCGCGCAGGATCAAGAAGGATGGTGCACCCCCTGGACAGCCCGTGGTTGCCTATAGAGGCGGGCGACCCCCACAGGTTACACCTGCCAAGGGATCATCTCAGCCACGTCGTATGATGGCAAAGGACTATCGCAACCTCTTCATGGTGCCACCGACGAAGCAGCGCCGTGTTCAGCTCCTCCACTCCCCCACTCCCTCAAGTGATGAAGAAACTGAGACAGATGAAGATGAGGAGGAAGACCCAAAGGATCCAAAATACGCGACCGAGCATTCCACCACTTAGACGGCGTTCAGGACTAGGATAGGCCAGTCCATAACCATTAAGGTAGGATAGGTCGTGTACCCCTTATGCGAAGTCGAGTCCATGTAATGGTTCAAATGAAACCATGTTGTGTTGTGTTGCTTTCGACTTGTTTTGATCGAAGTCGTACTTTCCCTTTCGGGAACTTGTAAACGACTACATCACCCATTTGGTTTTAATGTATGAGTTTGGCCCTTCCGGCCTTTGCTTAACTTAAGATTGTGTCACACCCACCCCCCTACCAGACACCCCATCTACCTTGTTTTCCCTCATTTTATCCCAATCATGAGATCTTTACCGCTCCAACAGGATGCCTATTGTAACTCGTACTGGTACCTCTACCTAGCAGCAAGAAGCCAAAGGATCCACCCAAGGAGGAGCCAGCCAGGACCAAACCCAAGGACAAACTCCACCACCGCCTCCACCTCCGAACATGGACATGGGTCAGCTTCTCCAAGCCTTCTGGGAGGAACGCCAAGCCAACATTGTAGCCCTCCAGCTGATTGCTCAAGCTGTCACCAACAACCGCCAGCAGGCGGGGAATGGCAATGGATGTTCCATGTTGGCAGATTTCAAGAAGCATGCACCACCCACCTTCATCGGGACTGCTGAACCTTTGGATGGAGATGACTGGGTCCGCACCATTAAGGATCTGTTGGAACTAGTCAGCTGCACTGAAGACCATGAGAGGGTGGCATATGCTTCCCACTGTCTTGAGGGAACTGTCAGAGTTTGGTGGGATGGATTCAAGGTCATGCATGAAGGGAAAACCATCACTTGGAATGACTTCAAAGAAGAATTCCGCAAGGCCCACATTCCATCCAGATATATGGCCATCAAGCAGCGTGAGTTCCGGGACCTGAAGCAGGGGAGTAGCACTGTCAAGGAGTACATGCAGAAGTTCAGTGTTCTGTCAAGGTATGCTCCTAAAGATGTCAGCACTGATGCTGCCAAGAGAGAGCGTTTCATGGAAGGCCTTAACTAGACTCTGCAGTACTCGCTTGTTGTGTGTGACTGCCCAACCTTTCCTGATCTGGTGAACAAGGCACTCATGCTTGAAGACAAGCGACGTGCTTTGGATGATACCAGTAAGCGCAAGATGATCAGCAAGAATAGCTCCAGCAACCAGAAGCATCGCCCGTGGCAGCCAGCCCCGGTCAGGCCAACCTATCAGCAGCCAAGAGCTCCCGCACCTCGCACCAACTATTAGCCTCAGCAGTTTGCCAACCCCAGGCCAGCTTTCAACAACCCCAATAGCAGTGGTGGCAACAAGATCAACAACCCAAACCAAGTCACTTGCGTTTGATGTGGTCAGCCAGGACACTACTCCAAGTACTGCCCCAACAAGAAGCCCGATGCCTCGCGCCCCAATGCGCAGAACCCAGGACAAGGCCGCGGGATACCACCAAGGAACCAAGCTCCTCGCAACCCGCCCAACAATGGCAAGGGTCGTGTCAATCATGTCACTGATGAAGAAGCCCAGGAAGACCTGGACGTCATGCTGGGTTTGTTCCTAGTCAACTCAGCACCCGCAAACTGTCTTGTTTGATTCTGGAGCCACGCATTCATTTGTCACCCAAGAGTTTGCATTAAAAAGTTGCATGACCCCTACACCCCTGAATAACCCCATGGTGGTACAGACCCCTGGAGCAGAGATGAGAGCCAAGATAGGCTGTAAGGGAGTTGGTATAGTCATTAACGGGGTAGATTTCTTAGCAGACCTTATCGTCTTAACATCGCAAGGCTTGGATGTGATCTTAGGAATGAATTGGCTCATCAAGCACCAAGGCTTGTTAGATTGTGCCAACCAGACAGTCACTGTGACCAATGAACAAGGAGTTGGAGTTAAATTTGTTGCCAACTCCTCTCCTACCCAAGTCACCCAAGTCAACTGTCTGACTGAAGTTGGGTTGGAGCAGGTACTGGTAGTATGCGAGTACCCCGATGTCTTTCCTAATGAGCTACCAGAAATGCCTCCTGACCGAGACATTGAGTTCATCATCGAGCTCATGCCCGGAGCAGGACCCATCTATAAGAAGCCTTATAGAATGGGATCGGAAGAGTTAGCAGAGTTGAAGAAGCAACTCGAAGAGTAGTTGAGGAAGGGATTTATCCGCCCTAGTGCCTCCCCTTGGGGATTGCCTGTTCTGTTTGCGGCAAAGAAGGACGGTGCCATCCGCTTTTGCATTGACTATCGCTCCCTCAGTGAAGTTACAATCAAGAACAAGTATCCACTTCCCAAGATTGAAGATCTGTTTGATCAACTCAACGGGGCCAAGGTGTTCTCCTAGATTGACCTCAGATCTACGTACTACCAGCTAAAAATCAGACCCCAAGATATTCCAAAGACGGCATTTGTAACCAGATATGGCCTGTATGAGTGCACGGTCATGTCCTTTGGATTGACCAATGCCCCAGCTTACTTCATGTATCTCATGAATAAGGTCTTCATGGAATATTTGGACAAGTTTGTTGTCGTCTTCATTGATGACATTCTTGTCTTCTCAAAGACAGACGAAGAGCACGAGCAACACTTGAGGATGGTCCTAGACAAGCTTTGGGAGCACCAACTATATGCCAAGTTCAGCAAGTGTGAATTTTGGCTGCATGAAGTTGGATTCTTGGGTCATAAATTGACTGCTTAAGGGTTGTCAGTGGATCCCACAAAGATTCAAGTCGTGACCGAGTGGCAAACCCCGAGAAATGTAAAGGAAGTCAGGAGCTTCCTCGGGCTTGCGGGATATTACCGCATGTTTGTTGAGGGATTCTCAAGCATTGCCCGACCCATGACCCAACTCTTGAAGAAGGACAATAAGTTCGAATGGACGCCGAAGTGCGAAGAAAGCTTCCAGGAGCTCAAGAAGAGATTGACCACTGCCCTAGTTCTGGCCACACCAGATATACACAAGGAGTTTGTGATATATTGTGATGCATCAAGAACCAGACTGGGAGGTGTTCTGATGCAAGAGGGCAGAGTCGTAGCTTACCTTTCAAGGCAACTACGGCCACATGAAGAGAACTATGCTACTCATGATCTTGAGTTAGCAGCAGTGGTTCATGCCCTGAAGACATGGCGACATTACCTCTTAGGGAAGCGGTGTGAGATATACACGGATCACAAAAGTCTGAAGTATATTTTCACTCAGAAGGAATTGAACATAAGGCAGAGGAGGTGGCTAGAGTTGATCAAGGATTATGACCTTAGTGTTCAGTACCACCCTGGGAAGGCTAATGTGGTAGCAGATGCCTTAAGCAGAAAGGCTTGTTCCTTGAACGCTATGATTAAGGGAAGGCTACCCGCCTTGTATGAAGAACTTGAAAGCTTTGGGTTGGAACTGGTCATACCAGGATTCTTGGCCAACCTCGAAGTCAGGCCTACCTTGATGGATGATGTTAAGAAAGCTCAGAAGGGTCATGAAAGGATTGAAGGCATCAAGAGGAAGATCTAGGCGGGCAAGGCCCCATGATTCTCAGAATATGAGCAAGGAATAGTGAGGTTTGGGAATCGCATTTGCGTAACCAACAAGGTTGATCTCAAGAATTTGATATTGCAAGAAGCTCATGACACCCCGTATTCCATCCACCCCAGAGGAACCAAAATGTATCAAGACCTGAAGGAAAGATTCTGGTGGCATGGCATGAAGATAGAGATAGCCACTTTCGACGCTAAGTGTGACGTACGCCAGAGAGTCAAAGCTGAACATCAGCGGCCCGCTAGATTGTTACAACCTCTCAAGGTGCCTGAATGGAAGTGGGACAAAGTCGGGATGGACTTCATCACCGGATTACCTAGGTCAAGAAAGGGACATGACTCCATATGGGTCATTGTTGACCATTTGACCAAGGTGGCCCACTTCATTCCTGTCAAGACGACCTACAAGGGGAACCAGTTAGCCAGTCTCTACATCAACCGAATCGTAAGCCTACATGGTGTTCCCAAGGAGATTGTGTCAGATCGAGGTACCTAGTTTACCTCAAGGTTCTGGAAAAGGTTCCAAGAAGCCTTGGGGACCAAACTATCGTTCAGTACCGCTTTCCACCCCCAGTCCGGAGGACAAACAGAACGAGTAAACCAGATACTGGAAGACATGCTGCGTGCATGTGTGCTAGCATATGGAGCTAAGTGGGAGGACTGCCTTCCTTTTGCTGAGTTCTCCTACAACAACAGTTATCAGTCAAGCCTCCAGATGGCACCATTTGAGGTGCTATATGGACGGAAGTGCCGCACTCCCCTCAATTGGTCCGAGACCGGAGAAGGACTAGTCTTTGGGCCCGATATCCTCAGTGAAGCAGAAGAGCAAGTCCAGCTAGTCAGAGAGCGACTGAAGACCGTGAAGTCAAGACAAAAGAGCTATGTTGACACTCATCACCGACAAGTAGAATTCCAAGTCGTAGACCATGTATACCTGCGAGTAACTCCTCTTAAGGGAACCAAGCGTTTCCACGTTAAGGGAAAGCTCGCACCAAGATTTATCGGCCCTTTAGAGATCACTGCACGGCGCGGAGAAGTTGCGTACCAGTTGGAACTACCACCTGAACTATCCGTTGTGCACAATGCATTCCACGTGTCGCAACTCCGGAAATGTCTCCAAGTTCCAGACAATCCCAATCTCTACAAGGATGTTGATCACCAAGCCATTAACCTCCAGCCTGATTTGACCTACCGTGAGAGACCCATCTGCATTCTGGACGAGGCAGAGCGATGCACTCGAAGCCGCACCATCAAGTACTTCAAGGTCTAGTGGAGAAACCACACCGCAGTAGAAGCAACCTGGGAACGTGAAGACTACCTTAGATCCGAGTTTCCAAATCTCCTTAAAGCCTAGTTTAGGAATCTCGGGGACGAGATTCTTGTAAGGGGGGTAGGTCTGTCATACCCAGTGTTTTGTATAATGTCACTTGCATTAATAAAGCATGAAAATTTGGACCAACAAAAACTTTTGCATCTTTTGGCTTTTATTTTGGAGTTGGTTTTCTCTATGTGGCTTTTCAAGTGCTCCTTAAGGTCAACATAACTTCACCTTCTATACACCATCTCCTTGCCCCAAACTTCTACCCACTGATCATGCCATGTGTATAGTACAATATAGAATTTTCTTACAAAAATAATTTGGCCAAAAAGAATTTTTCTAAATTTATTTTTCCAAAAACCCCTAAATTGAGGTTTGCACTACAAGTACTTGATTTAGGGAATGAAAAATCTTTCAAAGAGTATGTTTGACTCCTACTAGGTATAGGACTCCTATAAACCACAAAAATATATTTTTAAAATTTATTTTCCTATTTTATTTAAAGGCTTTTTATTTAGGCCAGAAATGGTCTTTAATAGGTTAAAATTATTTTTAATGATTTAAAAATATTTTTGAAAATCTAGGGAAATTCACTGGACATATATTTTCCATATATAAGGGTTTCAAGACATGGTCATGTTCAAAATATTGGTCAAACCCCTGAAAAACCCTTTCTGGATATTTCAAGCTTTTGAAATATTTACAAAGAAAATATTCTCTAAAAATTCCAAGAAAATTCTAGCAAGCCACACATGCATAATGTGATGATCTTGCAAGGTTTCATACCAATCCAAATTGTTTTGGTTCACCAAAATGCCGCAAAACCCTCTCTGGCGAGAATCAAATTTGAACAACTTTGTACTACCAACTTTCTCCCCTTGATCCCATTTTTGTGAGCATGTTCACATGACCAAATGAGGCCACTGAACCAAGTGGTGCATCAAGGGGAAGTGATTTTCTCAACTAGATCTACACAAGTTCATTTCTGCTAATTTCTAGGGTTTGCCAAAGTTACATTAGCAAACTCTTTCAAATGAGCTCATATTCCTTCTACCCTGTCATTTTGTCATGACAAACACCCCTGCCAAGTGGCACAAGAAGGGAATTAGTGCAAGTACCCCAAAATCATATCAAACACCTTCTGCATGTTAACTAAAAACCTTGTTTGGGCCTCTTCCACTAATCTCCATGAGCTCTACTTTTTACCACAACCCCTCCTAGTCCCCCTCTAGCACCTGGATGCTTTTCTGCCCCGAGGAAGCAATGATTAAGGGGGGAGAACCCCATTTTTCTTATCTGGACAGTGGATTCCTCCCTCTCTCTCAGCCTCCTTCTCTCCCCTCAGCTTTCCAGAGCTCCAGGGCTCTCCCTAGCTTTTGCCCACGGCCCCTTCAGCTGCCAGACACAAGTGGACGCGCGTGACACGAGAAAACCATGCATGCCGGCCAAAGTCACGCTCTAGAGCGCCTGGCAGGGCACCCGACTGTTGACGCCATGTCCCACGACCACCTCGAGCCTCCCCCGCACGCCAATCGAAGCCCCTCGATGTCCGCTCCACGCCAGCAGGCCACCCACTTGCTCCCGCGCCCTCCTCTCTCTCCTGCAGCTCGCGCCAGAGAGCCGCCCCGCTCGGCCAATGCTTGCGCCGCTCCTGTGGCCCGCCCGCAGCTCGTCCCGCTCCTCCTCTCTCCCCCTGGCACCCTAGACCACTCCCACGAACACCCACGAGCCATCCATTCCCTCTTTAACGGCCACCCAAACCAATCCCATGGGCGCCCGTAGGCCGCGCCTACGGTGGACCTCGGCCAACCTATATAAGGCGATCCCAAGCCCCTCTCTCGCTTCCTGTCGCTCTCCCGCACTCCCAATCTACCTCCTGCTCCACCCATTCGACCCCAGAGAAGCCCGAGATCGAGATCGAGCTCGAGCTCCGCCGCTTCGGGTCATCGGTGTCCACGCGGTACAGGCCTCCTCCGCCCCTGTTCTCTCTCGATCTAGAACCGCACAGCATCACTGACCCTTTCTGTAATGCCCCAGATCCGATGCGCCAGGTGTCTTCCAGCTATTCGTCGTTGTTGCCATGTCATTTGCTTGCGTGTCGCATTTTGCCATGTCATCATCTGCATTTCATCTGCATGTTTTTCAAAACTTGCATCCATTCGGGTCCTCCCAATTCTCTCCGTTGTCCGTTCCGAGCCCAACCACATTCGCACGCGCCCGCGGCACCTCTGAAATATTATTTTATAAGTGGCATAAAAATTTTCTCGGAATGGGTTGAAGGTTGGCGTGCGGTCTTATTATAGTGTAGACAGACCTGTTGGAAATATGCCCTAGAGGCAATAATAAAAGTGTTATTATTATATTTCTTTGTTCATGATAATAGTCTTTTATTCATGCTATAACTGTATTATCCGGAAATCTTAATACACGTGTGAATACATAGACCACAATATGTCCCTAGTGAGCCTCTAGTTGACTAGCTCGTTGTGATCAACAGATAGTCATGGTTTCCTGGCTATGGACATTGGATGTCGTTGATAACGGGATCACATCATTAGGAGAATGATGTGATGGACAAGACCCAATCCTAAGCATAGCACAAAGATCGTGTAGTTCGTTTGCTAGAGCTTTGCAATGTCAAGTATCTCTTCCTTTGACCATGAGAGCGTGTAACTCCTGGATACTGTAGGAGTGCTTTGGGTGTATCAAACGTCACAACGTAATTGGGTGACTATAAAGGTGCACTACAGGTATCTCCGAAAGTATCTATTTTTTTATGTAGATCGAGACTGGGATTTGTCACTCCGTATGAGGAAGAGGTATCTCTGGGCCCACTCGGTAATGCATCATCATAATGACCTCAAGGTGACCAAGGTGTTGGCCACGGGATCATGCATTACGGTACAAGTAAAGTGACTTGCCGGTAACGAGACTGAACAAGGTATTGGGATACCGACGATCGAGTCTCGGGCAAGTAACGTACCGATTGACAAAGGGAATTGTATACAGGGTTTGATCGAATCCTCGACATCGTGGTTAAACCGATGAAATCATCGAGGAGCATGTGGGAGCCAACATGGGTATCCAGACTCCGCTGTTGGTTATTGCCCGAGAGTGGTCTCGGTCATGTCTGCATGTCTCCCGAGCCCGTAGGGTCTACACACTTAAGGTTCGGTGACGCTAGGGTTGTTAGGAAGACTAGTATGTGACTACCGAATGTTGTTCAGAGTCCCGGATGAGATCCCGGACGTCACGAGGAGTTCCGGAATGGTCTGGAGGTAAAGTTTTATATATGGGAAGTTGTTAAACGGGCACCGGAAAGTTTCGAGGTCATACCGGTATTGTACCGGGACCACCAGAAGGGTTCCGGGGGTCCACCGGGAGGGGCCACCCCTCCTGGGGGGCCACTTGGGCTGCGTGGGGATAGCAGCCAGCCCCTAGTGGGCTTGGCGCCCCCCCCCCTTGGGCCCATGCGCCTAGGGTTGGGGGGGAAACCCTAAAGGGGGCGCACCCCCCTTGCTTGGGGGGCAAGCCCCCCACCCCTTGGCCGCCTCCCCCCCCTAGGGTTTTCCCTAGAGGGCTGGCCCCCCTTGCCCTTTCCCCTATATATAGAGGGGTGAGGGGAGGGCTGCAACACACCACAAGCCAAGGCGCAGCCCCTCCCCTCCCCAACACCTCTCCTCCTCCATACGCGCTCGGCGAAGCCCTGTCGGAGTACTGCTGCACCAACTACACCATGCCGTCGTGCTGCCGTTGGAGCAATCTTCCTCAACCTCTCCTTCCCCCTTGGCGGATCAACAAGGAGGAGACGTCCCCGTCCCGTACGTGTGTTGAACGCGGAGGTGCTGTCCGTTCAGCACTTGGACATCGGTGATCCGAATCACGTTCGAGTACGACTCCATCATCACCATCCCCTTGGCAAGCTTCCGCTCGTGATCTACAAGTGGTATGTAGATGAAAACTCTCTCCCTTGACTCGTTGCTTAGATGAACTCATAGATGGATCTTGGTGAAACCGTAGGAAAAATTTTAATTTTCTGCAACGTTCCCCAACAGTGGCATCATGAGCTAGGTCTATGCGTAGTTCTCTTTGCATGAGTAGAACACAATTTTGTTATGGGCGTGGATCTTGTCAACTTGCTTGCCCCTACTAGTCTTTTTCTTGCTTCGGCGGTATTGTGGGATGAAACGGCCCGGACCAACCTTACACGTACGCTTACGTGAGACCGGTTCCACCGATTAACATGCACTAGTTGCATAAGGTGGCTGGCGGGTGTCTGTCTCTCCCACTTTAGTTGGAGCGGATTCGATGAAAAGGGCCCTTATGAAGGGTAAATAGAAGTTGACAAAATCACGTTGTGGTTATTCGTAGGTAAGAAAACATTCTTGCTAGAACCCAATTGTAGCCACGTAAAAGATGCAACAACAATTAGAGGACGTCTAACTTTTTTTGCAGCGATTGATCATGTGATGTGATATGGCCAGAAGTTGTGATGAATGATGAATTTTGATGTATGAGATCATGTTCTTGTACTAGGATTCACGACTTGCATGTCGATGAGTATGACAACCGGCAGGAGCCATAGGAGTTGTCTCTTTTTTTTTGTATGACCTGCGTGTCATTGAAGAACGCCATGTAACTTACTTTACTTTATTGCTAAACGCGTTAGCCATAGAAGTAGAAGTAGTCGTTGGCGTGACAACTTCATGAAGACACGATGATGGAGATCATGATGATGGAGATCATGGTGTCAAGCCGGTGACAAGATGATCATGGAGCCCCGAATATGGAGATCAATGGAGCTATATGATATTGGCCATATCATGTCACAACTATATAATTGCATGTGATGTTTATTATGTTTATGCATCTTGTTTACTTAGGACGACGGTAGTAAATAAGATGATCCCTTACAAAATTTCAAGAAGTGTTCTCCCCAAACTGTGCACCGTTGCTACAGTTCATCGCTTCTAAGCACCACGTGATGATCGGGTGTGATGGATTCTTACGTTCACATACAACGGGTGTAAGACAGTTTTACACAGCGAAAACACTTAGGGTTAACTTGACGAGCCTAGCATGTGCAGACATGGCCTCGGAACACGGAGACCGAAAGGTCGAACATGAGTCGTATGGAAGATACGATCAGCATGAAGATGTTCACCGACGATGACTAGTCCGTCTCACGTGATGATCGGACACAGGCTAGTCGACTCGGATCGTGTAACACTTAGATGACCAGAGGGATGTCTAATCTGAGTGAGAGTTCATAATTTGATTAGAACTTAATTATCATGAACTTAGTCTAAAACCTTTGCAAATATGTCTTGTAGATCAAATGGCCAACGCTCATGTCAACATGAACTTCAACGCGTTCCTAGAGAAAACCAAGCTGAAAGATGATGGCAGCAACTATACGGACTGGGTCCGGAACCTGAGGATCATCCTCATAGCTGCCAGGAAACAATATGTCCTAGAAGGACCGCTAGGTGACGCTCCCGTCCCAGAGAACCAAGACATTATGAATGCTTGGCAAACTCGTGCTGATGATTACTCCCTCGTTCAGTGCGACATGCTTTACAGCTTAGAACCGGGGCTCCAAAAGCGTTTTGAGCATCACGGAGCATATGAGATGTTCGAAGAGCTGAAACTAGTTTTCCAAGCTCACGCCCGGGTCGAGAGATATGATGTCTCCGACAAGTTCTACAGTTGTAAGATGGAGGAAAACAGTTCTGTCAGTGAGCACATCCTGAAGATGTCTGGGTTGCACAAGCGTATGACCCAGATGAACATTAACCTCCCAGATGAGGCGGTCATTGACAGAATCCTCCAGTCGCTCCCACCAAGCTACAAGAGCTTTGTGATGAACTACAACATGCAGGGGATGGAAAAGACCATTCCTGAAGTGTTCTCGATGCTGAAGTCAGCAGAGGCTGAAATCAAGAAAGAACATCAAGTGTTGATGGTCAATAAGACCACTAAGTTCAAGAAGGGCAAGGGTAAGAAGAACTTCAAGAAGGACGGCAAGGAGGTTGCCGCGCCCGGTAAGCCAGTTGCCGGGAAGAAGTCAAAGAATGGACCCAAGCCTGAGACTCAGTGCTTTTATTGCAAGGGGAAGGGTCACTGGAAGCGGAACTGCCCCAAATACTTAGCGGATAAGAAGGCCGGCAACACCAAAGGTATATTTGATATACATGTAATTGATGTGTACCTTACCAGTACTCGTAGTAACTCCTGGGTATTTGATACCGGTGCCGTTGCTCATATTTGTAACTCACAGTAGGAGCTGCGGAATAAACGGAGACTGGCGAAGGACGAGGTGACGATGCGCGTCGGGAATGGTTCCAGAGTCGATGTGATCGCCGTCGGCACGCTGCCTCTACATTTACCTACGGGATTAGTTTTGAACCTTAATAATTGTTATTTAGTGCCAAGTTTGAGCATGAACATTGTATCTGGATCTCGTTTAATACGAGATGGCTACTCATTTACATCTGAGAATAATGCTTGTTCGATTTATATGAGAGATATGTTTTATGGTCATGCTCCGATGGTCAATGGTTTATTCTTAATGAATCTCGAGCGTAATATTACACATGTTCATAGTGTAGATGCCAAAATATGTAAAGTTGATAATGATAGTCCCACATACTTGTGGCAGTGCCGCCTTGGTCACATTGGTGTCAAGCGCATGAAGAAGCTCCATGCTGATGGACTTTTGGAGTCTCTTGATTATGAATCGTTTGACACATGCGAACCATGCCTCATGGGCAAAATGACCAAGACTCCGTTCTCCGGAACAATGGAGCGAGCAACCAACTTGTTGGAAATCATACATACCGATGTGTGCGGTCCAATGAGCATTGAGGCTCGCGGAGGATATTGTTATGTTCTCACTCTCACTGATGACTTAAGTAGATATGGGTATGTCTACTTAATGAAACACAAGTCTGAGACCTTTGAAAAGTTCAAGGAATTTCAGAATGAGGTGGAGAATCAACGTGACCGAAAGATAAAGTTCCTACGATCAGATCGTGGAGGAGAATATTTAAGTCACAAATTTGGCACACACTTAAGGAAATGTGGAATCGTTTCACAACTCACGCCACCTGGAACACCTCAGCGAAACGGTGTGTCCGAACGTCGTAATCGCACTCTATTGGATATGGTGCGGTCTATGATGTCTCTTACCGATTTACCGCTATCAATTTGGGGATACGCTCTAGAGACAGCTACATTCACTTTAAATAGGGCACCGTCTAAATCCGTTGAGACGACACCGTATGAATTATGGTTTGGGAAGAAACCTAAGCTGTCGTTTCTAAAAGTTTGGGGATGCGATGCTTATGTCAAGAAACTTCAACCTGAAAAGCTCGAACCCAAGTCGGAAAAATGCGTCTTCATAGGATACCCTAAGGACACTGTAGGGTATACCTTCTACTTAAGATCCGAGGGCAAGATCTTTGTTGCCAAGAACAGATGCTTTCTGGAAAAATAGTTTCTCTCGAAAGAAGTAAGTGGGAGGAAAGTAGAACTCGATGAAGTACTACCTCTCGAACGGGAAAGTGGTGCAGCTCAGGAAAATGTTCCTGTGATGCCCACACCAACCGAAGAGGAAAACAATGATGATGATCAAGGTACTTCGGATCAAGTTGCTGCTGAACTTCGTCGGTCCACAAGGACACGTTCCGCACCAGAGTGGTACGTCAACCCTGTCCTAGAAATCATGTTGTTAGACAACGGTGAACCTTCGAACTATGAAGAAGCGATGGCGGGCCTAGATTCCAACAAATGGCTTGAAGCCATGAAATCCGAGATAGAATCCATGTATGAAAACAAAGTATGTACTTTGACAGACTTGCCCGATGATCGGCGAGCAATAGAAAACAAATGGATCTTTAAGAAGAAGACGGACGCGGATGGCAATGTTACCATCTATAAAGCTCCACTTGTCGCTAAGGGTTATCGACAAGTTCAAGGGATTGACTACGATGAGACTTTCTCTCCCGTAGCGAAGCTTAAGTCCGTCCGAATCATGTTAGCAATTGCCGCATACTATGATTATGAGATATGGCAGATGGACGTCAAAACGGCATTCCTTAACGGGCATCTTAAGGAAGAGCTGTATATGATGCAGCCGGAAGGTTTTGTCGATCCTAAGAACGCTAACAAAGTATGCAAGCTCCAGCGATCCATTTATGGGCTGGTGCAAGCATCTCGGAGTTGGAATATTCGCTTTGATGAGATGATCAAAGCGTTTGGGTTTATGCAGACTTATGGAGAAGCCTGCGTTTACAAGAAAGTGAGTGGGAGCTCTGTAGCATTTCTCATATTATATGTGGATGACATACTCTTGATGGGAAATAATATAGAATTTCTGGACAACATTAAGGCCTACTTGAACAAATGTTTTTCAATGAAGGACCTTGGAGAAGCTGCTTATATATTAGGCATCAAGATCTATAGAGATAGATCAAGACGCCTCATAGGTCTTTCACAAAGCACATACCTTGATAAGATTTTTGAAAAAGTTCAAAATGGATGAGTCCAAGAAAGTGTTCTTGCCTATGTTACAAGGTGTGAGATTGAGCTCAGCTCAGTCACCGACCACGGAAAAAGATAAAGAAGAGATGAGTGTCATCCCCTATGCTTCAGCCATAGGATCTATTATGTATGCCATGCTGTGTACCAGACCTGATGTAAACCTTGCCGTAAGTTTGGTAGCAAGATACCAGAGTAATCCCGGCAAGGAACACTGGACAGCGGTCAAGAATATCCTGAAGTACCTGAAAAGGACAAAGGACATGTTTCTCGTTTATGGAGGTGACGAAGAGCTCGTCGTAAAGGGTTACGTCGACGCTAGCTTCGACACAGATCTGGATGACTCTAAGTCACAAACCGGATACGTGTATATGTTGAATGGTGGAGCAGTAAGCTGGTGCAGCTGCAAGCAGAGCGTCGTGGCGGGATCTACATGTGAAGCGGAGTACATGGCAGCCTCGGAGGCAGCGCATGAAGCTATTTGGGTGAAGGAGTTCATCACCGACCTAGGAGTCATACCCAATGCATCGGGGCCAATCAAACTCTTCTGTGACAACACTGGAGCTATTGCCCTTGCCAAGGAGCCCAGGTTTCACAAGAAGACCAGGCACATCAAGCGTCGTTTCAACTCCATCCGTGAAAATGTTCAAGATGGAGACATGTAAATTTTCAAAGTACATACGGATCTGAATGTCGCAGATCCGTTGACTAAACCTCTCTCGCGAGCAAAACATGATCAACACCAGAACTCTATGGGTGTTCGATTCATCACAATGTAACTAGATTAGTGACTCTAGTGCAAGTGGGAGACTGTTGGAAATATGCCCTAGAGGCAATAATAAAAGTGTTATTATTATATTTCTTTGTTCATGATAATAGTCTTTTATTCATGCTATAACTCTATTATCCGGAAATCGTAATACACGTGTGAATACATAGACCACAATATGTCCCTAGTGAGCCTCTAGTTGACTAGCTCGTTGTGATCAACAGATAGTCATGGTTTCCTGGCTATGGACATTGGATGTCGTTGATAACGGGATCACATCATTAGGAGAATGATGTGATGGACAAGACCCAATCCTAAGCATAGCACAAAGATCGTGTAGTTCGTTTGCTAGAGCTTTGCCAATGTCAAGTATCTCTTCCTTTGACCATGAGAGCGTGTAACTCCTGGATACCGTAGGAGTGCTTTGGGTGTATCAAACGTCACAACGTAACAGGGTGACTATAAAGGTGCACTACAGGTATCTCCGGAAGTATCTATTGTTTTATGCGGATCGAGACTGGGATTTGTCACTCTGTATGACGGAGAGGTATCTCTGGGCCCACTCGGTAATGCATCATCATAATGAGCTCAAGGTGGCCAAGGTGTTGGCCATGGGATCATGCATTATGGTACGAGTAAAGTGACTTGCCGGTAACGAGACTGAACAAGGTATTGGGATACCGACGATCGAGTCTCGGGCAAGTAACGTACCGATTGACAAAGGGAATTGTATACAGGGTTTGATCGAATCCTCGACATCGTGGTTCAACCGATGAAATCATCGAGGAGCATGTGGGAGCCAACATGGGTATCCAGACCCCGCTGTTGGTTATTGCCCGAGAGTGGTCTCGGTCATGTCTGCATGTCTCCCGAGCCCGTAGGGTCTACACACTTAAGGTTCGGTGACTCTAGGGTTGTTAGGAAGACTAGTATGTGACTACTGAATGTTGTTCGGAGTCCCGGATGAGATCCGGGACGTCATGAGGAGTTCCGGAATGGTCCGGAGGTAAAGTTTTATATATGGGAAGTTGTTAAACGGGCACCGGAAAGTTTCGGGGTCATACCGGTATTGTACCGGGACCACCGGAAGGGTTCCGGGGGTCCACTGGGAGGGGCCACCCCTCCCAGGGGGCCACTTGGGCTGCGTGGGGATAGCAGCCAGCCCCTAGTGGGCTTGGCGCCCCCCCCCTTGGGCCCATGCGCCTAGGGTTGGGGGGGAAACCCTAAAGGGGGCGCACCCCCCTTGCTTGGGGGGCAAGCCCCCCACCCCTTGGCCGCCGCCCCCCCTAGGGTTTTCCCTAGAGGGCCGGCCCCCCTTGCCCTTTCCCCTATATATAGAGGGGTGAGGGGAGGGCTGCAACACACCACAAGCCAAGGCGCAACCCCTCCCCTCCCCAACACCTCTCCTCCTCCGTACGCGCTCGGCGAAGCCCTGCCGGAGTACTGCTGCACCAACTACACCACGCCGTCGTGCTACCGTTGGAGAAATCTTCCTCAACCTCTCCTTCCCCCTTGCTGGATCAAGACGGAGGAGACGTCCCCGTCCGGTACGTGTGTTGAACGCGGAGGTGCTGTCCGTTCAGCACTTGGACATCGGTGATCCGAATCACGTTCGAGTACGACTCCATCATCACCATCCCCTTGGCAAGCTTCCGCTCGTGATCTACAAGTGGTATGTAGATGCAAACTCTCTCCCTTGACTCATTGCTTAGATGAACTCATAGATGGATCTTGGTGAAACCGTAGGAAAAATTTTAATTTTCTGCAACGTTCCCCAACAAGACCGTCTGCCAAATTTCGTTGCATTCGGAGCTCGTTTGGTAGCCCAACCGTTAAAGTTATAACGAAATCGTTGCCGGTTTATTCGTTGGACATTTCAGTCTCCGAAATCATGCTGGGCCACACTTCTCCCCCTCTTTTCTCAGCCCGAGGCCTTCTACACAACCCATCTACCCACGTACCAACCCCCCCTCAGATCCGGAGCCCTCTGTTGACGATCGGAGGCTTCGAAACGCTCCAAACTGCCTAACCCTAACCCCCCTTACTATATATAGACCCCTCCCCATGCCAGAAATGGACTAAACCTACCCTAACCTAGACATGTAGCCTCCCCTAACCTCCAGCGCCGCCACCCCCATCATTTTCCGCGCCGGCCCTCACCTTCCCCGCCACTTGGCGTCGCCTGAGCGGCCAGCGCCGCCGCAACCACCTCCCTCCGCCAACCAACGCGCGCCACCTCGCCTCCACCACCTCCCACTGTGCCAGGCCCAGATCCAGCCCGCCTTGGGTCGAACCGGGCCTGAGCAGCCTCCCGCGCGTGGGTCTCCACGCCAACCTCGGCCCATTGCGCCGCGCAAGCCGCGTCCAACAGGCCCCCCTACCTCCTGCCTCCTCCTCCTTCTGGGCCTCGGCCCATGGTGAGCGCCCACATATTCCCCGCCCGTGCGTTGTTTTGCTATTAGGCGCTCTCTATTTTTTTTCTGTTAAAATGACCAAGTCCCGAAAATTTGATAATATTTGTGCATGTTGTTGTGATCATAAATTTCTTCCAGTGGCTCCGTTTTGTGTTCATGATATACCAAAATTTTCATCGTGAGATGCTCTTCAATTCATTCCATTGTGCCATGCTTGTTTGAATCCGATGCACTTATCATCATTGCAAGAGTGCTATATGATGTTAACTGCTGTCTGTTAACAGAACTTGGTGATTTGTGTTTTTCATTGCATTTTGTGTGTGGACCCTATGAGCTTCATGTCTACATCAGTTTTGAGCTCCATCATACCATCTTTCCAGTGGTGCAATCCATGTATTTTTGTGAGTCTTGTAGTAAGTGCGTCAAGCTCGTGAAGTAGGGTACTTTGTTGTTACTGTTTTGCTGGGCTGAATCTGTTATATCATGATGCTATGTAAACCTGCTGCTACAAGTCATTCTATGCATAATCTGGAGATGTTCACTAAGGATGTTTTGTTATACATGTCATGATCTACACATCCTTGACCTTGGTTTATTTTATAGACTGCCATAGCTTGTTGTAATCTTGCTCTCAATTTGCTAATGTTGTTGTCAGCCTGTTAACATTAAGTTCAGTTTTGCCATGTGTCTTGCTAGTGACACATCCACCCTATGAACTTGTTCTTGCCATGCTTAGCTTAATAAATATGTCATATTACTGTTGGTCACCTTGTCATGCCATGAAATGATGTGTGGAGAGTGGTACAAGCTCACCAACATGCCTACTTATCGTTGTTCCTGCCATGTACTGTTATTCTGAATCGGTCATATCACTTGCCATGTTTGCATTGTTCCTACCATCTTTTCTGTTGATCTTTGGAATTAGTTCAGTAAGGGAGTTTTGTTCTTTGTCTTTAGTATAAGCATGCAATTCCTTTGTTTTCCATGATAAGTTCCTGTAGCATGTTGTTTGATAGCTCTAAACATTGCAACCTGATGTTATTTCTGCCATGTCCAGTGATTTCTGCCAAGTCTGTGAAACTGTTATTATTTGCAATCTGGCCATGACCTTTTGAGCATGTTCTAGTTGTTTCTGGAGATAGCTCGGTGTACATGTTTTGTTAAGTTTCATTTTTACATCACGTCCATGCTTTTTTTCATGTTGAGGTGCTTTAGCATGTGGTTATGATGTTTGTAAGATGCCTAATTGCTGTTTTGGACAGATTGTTGTTATATCTTGTTTGGAGTGTATGTGTTGCACCGTTGCTCCATTTTGGGTGTGCTCTATATGAGACTTGCTTGTATTCCCAACTATTATGTAATGGTACAATGTAATGATATCCACCTTGCAAACGTGTCTCCAATATGCGCTTCTATCCTTGGTGGGACCGTCGAGTTCCTTTAGGATAGGGTCACATATTGGGCGTGACAAGTTGGTATCAGAGCCTCGACCGACCATAGGAGCCCCCTTATTTGATCGTAGTTGGCCGTTGTTGAGTCTAGAAGAAAACTGTTTTCAGAGTCTAGTTATATCGGAGAGTAGGAATTATTTTTACTCCTCAGCCCCTTCGTCGCTCTAGTAAGGAATCTTGGCGTAGGTGTTTTGAATTACTCCTCTTCCCCTTCAAATTTTTCTTTAGGATCACGCGGTTATTTTTTGTTTGTTGTCCATCCTCTTTTCAATCCGACGCACCTCTCTTCGAGTGGGTTCGATCCTCGTCATCTTTTGCAAGATCAATCCTCAGTTCTTTTCAGTCGATGTTGTTTCCCTGTTCGAAGTTGTCCTTGTTTTCCCCCACCCACCCACCCCCTTTTCTTCTCGGATCCAGAGTCCATAACCGAGTATCCATCCTACTTGTGCGAAGCCTTTGCTTTCTTTCAACCGGTTGTTTTCTCTTCAAGATATTCATCGGTTTTCCCCCTTCCAAGTTGCGTTTGTGTTTCCTGCCCTCCCACCCCTTTTTCTTCCCGGAGCTTGAGTCTCTTTTGAGCATCAACTTCATTCGTGCAGAGCCTCTTTAGTCTTCCCTCAATTGTTTCAACCAGTGATTTCTTGTCTCTGTTGACATTCTTCATCTCTTTTTCTTCTCCGGTAGACACAATTCGAGTTTTTCGAGTTGATCATATTCTTTTCCTTGGATCAAGTGTTTTCCCTGATCGTTCGCCTCTCGCCAGTTTATCCTTCCGGAGTGTTCAAGACATCTCAGGAGATTCGTCTGTGTTCCAATTAATTCGAGGTTATCACCTCATTCAAATATTTCAATTGTTCCAGTGCATCATATATCTCTTCAACAATCCTTTTCAACGGTGTTTTCTTTAGTGGGCCCTAACCAACAGGTCTTTTCCAAGGATCTTACCTGTCTCTTCTAATTATTCCGGAGTTATTCTCAAATTCTTTTCAAAGTGTGACGAAAGAATGAATTTCATCAGTCAGATCCCATCTCCAAAATCGCTTTCAAATTCTTTTCATCTTTGGTTCAACCCTTCCTATTTTACATTCTACGGGAGTATCTCAGTAATTTTGGTGGTGTTTCTCATTGTCATTTGAAGATCGAAGAAGAGTTTTTCCTCTAAATCTTGCCCGTTCTCTCGAAGATTCGCGGTTCTAGCTTCATGTTATCCTCTCGAATTATTCCATTTGTCAGATATTCTTTTTCTTACCCATCCGGAGTATGTCAGAAGTTGTTTTCCCGTTTCTTTTCATCGGAGGCCATCGTTCCAGAAGAATTCTTCGTCCTCACATTTCAGCTACCGTTATCCAATTATCCCGGTGCTTCGTTTAAGTGTTCTTTAATCAGTGCATGATCTCTTTGTTCTTTTGCATCTAAACCCCCTCAAGCATATTTGTTCTTCTAATTCTTCCCGATGATTCATTCTCTTTCATTAGTCATTTTCGAATTCTTATGGTGGTACCTTCAGATTCTTTTTCTTTGATTATCATATTAATTCTTTCGTTCTTCCAAATCCTACCGGTGGTCCGTTGGATACCTTCCTCAAGGTTGCGCCATATAATCATCAATTCTTTTCAAGGAGAATAAGTTGCATGCCAAATCCGGTTGTCATCAATTAAATTTGATGAAGGATAAGCATACAATAGATCTTATTCTTATTTCATCCAAGTGAGTAATACCTTCCTTCGGAGTTTGTTCTTGATGAATAAATTCTAGTTCCAAGTGTTTTCATCATTTCTTTTCCGGTGTTAAAAATTACTCAGCCATTTCACCGGAACCTCCATCTAAATCACCGCAAGGCTCATCTTATTCTTTCTTCCTTCATTCTATCTCATCATCCTTTTGTCACCGGAGTTCTTCACGGTGGTTCTTCATGATTTAATTCATTATTTCAAGCTTGTTGGAGGAGTTCAAGTATCTTTTTTTTTCTCGCGTCTCGAAGTGCAAATAATTCTCTGTTTTCTTCTGAAGTGGAGTTTTGCATTTATTCGTTCTTCTCAGCTATTCAGACTTTTGGTTGTGGTTTAATTTCACCTCAAGTTTGAGTTGTTTTGATACAAGCTCACCTTGTCATGCCATGAAATGCTCTGTGGAGAGTGGTACAAGCTCACCAACATGCCTACTTATCGTTGTTCCTGCCATGTACTGTTATTCTGAATCTGTCATATCACTTGCCATGTTTGCATGGATCCTACCATCTTTTCTGTTGATCTTTGGAATTAGTTCAGTAACAGATTTTTCTTCGTTGTCTGTATTATAAGCATGCCATGCCTTTGTTTGACATGATAATTTCCTGTAGCATGTTGTTTGATAGCTCTAAACATTGCAACCTTATGTTATTTCTGCCATGTCCAGTGATTTCTGCTAAGTCTGTGAAACTGTTATTATTTGCAATCTTGCCATGACCTTTTGAGCATGTTCTACTTGTTTCTGGAGATAGCTCAGTGTTCATGTTTTTTTACGTTTCATTTGTACATCACGTCCTTGCCTTGTGTTTTCATGTTGAGGTGCTGTAGCATGTGGT
Organism: Triticum aestivum; assembly: GCF_018294505.1. Taxonomy (NCBI): domain Eukaryota; kingdom Viridiplantae; phylum Streptophyta; class Magnoliopsida; order Poales; family Poaceae; genus Triticum; species Triticum aestivum. The sequence goes on from NC_057804.1 coordinate 237,866,641, forward strand.
TATGATGTTTGTAAGATGCCTGGTTGCTGTTTTGGACAGATTGTTGTTATATCTTGTCTGGAGTGTATGTGTTGCACCGTTGCTCCGTTTTGGGTGTGCTCTATATGAGACTTGTTTAGTTTTACATGTAGCTTCATATTATCTTGTTGCATTCGTGTTTTGAGAGTGTTTGCCTGATGTTTGAATGCATTTTGCATCAATGCCATGTTCAACTTGTTTTGCTCATATCTTCTAGGCCGTAGCTCCGAATTAAATGAACTTTACATGGAACTTGACTAGAATTTCGTGTAGATCATCTTGGTGCATCTTAATTTGCTGTTTAACAACTTGAATAAAAGGTTTATTCAGATCTAGACCAAATTCTAAATTTACATATGGGGTCTTTCCGGTTTTTCCATATGTTGTTTCCGGCCTCATTTAAACTTGCTTTGATGTGTTGCTCTTGTATGCATCATCTCTTGCCATGAGCAGCATCATATAGTCTTTGTCATGCATCATATTTGGTTGAGCACCATGCCATGTCTATGTGTTGTGTGTTTACCTTGTTGTTTGCTTCTTTCCGATTGTGCTCCTTCTCGTTACTTCCTGTTTCGTTGCGATCGTGAGGATCCGTTCGTCTAGGCTTGGTTTGTCTTTGTGGCTTGATCTTCTTCATGGACTCGTTCTTCTTCCGTGCGGGATTTCAGGCAAGATGACCGCTACCCTGGATCTCACTACTATCATTGATATGCTAGTTGCTTCGTTCTATCGCTATGCTGCGCTACCTATCACTTGTTCTTCAACCCTCCCAAATTGCCATGTCAGCCTCTAACCTTTTCAACCTTCCTAGCAAACCGTTGTTTGGCTAAGTTACCGCTTTTTCTCAGCCCCTCTTATAGCGTTGCTAGCTGCAGGTGAAGATGAAGATTGCTCCATGTTGGAACATGTTTATGTTGTGATATCACAATATCTCTTATCTAATTAATGCATCTATATACTTGGTAAAGGGTGGAAGGCTCGGCCTTATGCCTGGTGTTTTGTTCCACTCTTACCGCCCTAGTTTCCATCATACCGGTGTTATGTTCCTTGATTTTGCGTTCCTTATGCGGTTGGGTGATTTATGGGACCCCCTTGACAGTTCGCTTTGAATAAAACTCCTCCAGTAAGGCCCAACCTTGGTTTTACCATTTGCCTACCTAAGCCTTTTTTCCCTTGGGTTTCCGAAGCCCGAGGGTCATCTTTATTTACCCCCCCCTCCCCGAACCTGTGCTCCTCTAAGTGTTGGTCCGAACTAGAGGCACTTGCAGCGCCACCTCGGGGAAACTTGAGGTTTGGTTTTAGCTGTACGTAGTGTTCATCCGGTGTGCCCTGAGAACGAGGTACGTGCGACTCCTATCGGGATTTGTCGGCACATCGGGCAGCTTTGCTGGTCTTGTTTTACCATTGTCGAAATGTCTTGTAAACCGAGATTCCGAGACTGATCGGGTCTTCCTGGGAGAAGGAATATCCTTCGTTGACCATGAGAGCTTGTGATGGGCTAAGTTGGGACACCCCTGCAGGGTATAAACTTTCGAGAGTCGTGCCTGCGGTTATGTGGAGATGGGAATTTGTTAATATCTAGTTGTAGAGAACTTGACACTTGACTCAATTAAAATGCATCAACCGCGTGTGTAGCCGTGATGGTCTCTTTTCGTCGGAGTCCGGGAAGTGAACACGGTTTTGGGTTATGTAAGAAAGTAAGTAGTTTCAGGATCACTTCTTGATCATTGCTAGCTTCACAGCCGTTGCGTTGCTTCTCTTCTCGCTCTTTTTTGCGTATGTTAGCCACCATATCATGCTTAGTCGCTGCTGCAACCTCACCACTTATCCTTTCCATACCCATTAAGCTTTGCTAGTCTTGATACCCATGGTAATGGGATTGCTGAGTCCTCGTGGCTCATAGATTACTACAACAACAGTTGCAGGTATAGGTTATGCGATGATCATGACGCAAGAGCGATGCTTGCTTGTTTTGGAGTCCTTCTTCTGCTTCTTCTTCGATCAGGGGATAGGTTCCAGGTCGGTAGCCCGGACTAGCAGGGTGGATGTCGTTTGAGTTTCTGTTTGTGTTTCAACCGTAGTCGGATGATGCTCTTATGTATGATGATGTTGTATTCGTGTGGCATTGTATGCCTCTTGCTTGTATTCCCAACTATTATGTAATGGTACGATGTAATGATATCCACCTTGCAAAAGCGTCTCCAATATGCACTTCTATCCTTGGTGGGACCTTCGAGTTCCTTTAGGATAGGGTCGCATATTGGGCGTGACACTTTCCCCTCTCTTCCCCGCTCTTTTTGCAGCCGGAAACGGCCGGAACCACCGACACCCGAAGCACCTCCGCCGCGTGACCTCGTCGCCGGCGAACTAGGCTGCTCCAGTGACCACCTCCACCACCCACCAAACGGCGACGCCCCCCTGAGTCCAACAGTGCCACCCGCTCGACCTGTCGTGCCCTGTAGCGTCGCCGATGAGCTCGCCGACCCCTCTGCCGCAAGGTTAGAGATGACAGGTGGAGCCCACCTGTCATCCCCTCCTCTCCCTCGCCCCCGCTCTCTCTGATGCTGGGCCCCGCCCGTCAGGTTTGAAATCTGGTGCGCGCGCCGCCCCGGCTCGCCTAGGCCTCTTCCCCCCTGGGACTGCTGCACTGCAGCTATTCTGGCCCAGCGGGCACAGTGCCCTTTCTCTTTTTCTTTTTCTCGCTCTTTTCCAAAAATTCCATAGGATTAAATATTAATCAAAATGCAATAATTCTAGTTCCTAAATTCTTGTAAAAATCCCACCTGTTTAATGGTGTAACTTTCATACATGCCCAACCAAATTTTCTATACTGTTCAAATTTAAATTCAAATTTGAGCAATCAAATCCTTGTTTGAAAACCCATTGCTCTATCCCTATAGCTCCAAACCCAAAACTAAAAAATTTCCCCTTCTTAGTTTTTCTCCTAATATTTAACAAAAGTATGTTGACACTTTTCTGAGCACTTTGGTTATTCTGTTTTATTAATGCCTTATGTTTCTCCTTATTATTTTGCGGCGATAGATTGCATTGCTAGCGAAGGAGTTGGACCAAAAGACTTTGATGACCCAGAAGACTTTGTTGAGCCAAGCAAGAAGCCCTTTGACCATGTATATGAAACCATTTTATGCATTTCATATAGCACTTTATTATTGCTGGATCGGAATCATGATGAGATGGTAACCACTTTGGTGGGTTGCCTCTGTTACTTCTGTGTTGATACTTGCATTGTGCATGACCCTACCTTCCTATGAGGGTTATGCAGGTGTGAGTAGATAGGATGCCAAAATAGTTGCTACACAAACGGGACGGGTATGCATGGTGCCGGAGACAAAAGTATTCTCAAAGACTCTTTTGAAAACCCCGTCGGGTGCCACTAATGCCCGAGGGAGATGATGAGCTAGGTAACAACTTGATAAAGAAGTGGTGTACCGAAGCAAGTAAGTGTGTTGTTTATCAAAATGGATTGGTTTAAGTTGCGACCATTACTCCAACCTTACATGCGCAACCACTCTACCCTTATATGGGAAAGGGCATTATTGATTACCTAGTATGTGCTAACATGGATGTCGCATTACTAGTGACGGGAGTGATTTGTGGTCACTCTCGGGACAGGGTCGTGCGAGGTAGTGCGTCCATGACTGTTTTTACAGGGCACCGGACACACCATTGATACCCCGTGCTTGTGATGTGGGATGAATATGGGAGCGTGGATCCACCCAAAAGAGTTTATTTTGTGGCAATGTTGGGCACGGGGGCTACTACCAATCGAGTGGACTCCTTGTTAGTCACGACTAGGGAAGGTAGTGATCGGGTGCTTCCCTAGAGTACTTGAGGTACTGGGGGATCGTGGATGACACGAAAGCTTCTCGTATCTTGTGGGTAAAGTGTGCAACCTCTGCAGAGTGTTAGACTATTCAAATAGCCGTGTCCACGGTCAAGGACAGTTGGGTAACCGCTCTTGGGCTACTTCCACATGTTTACAAACCAGTGTGTGTGTGTGTGTGTGTGTGTGTGTGTGTGTGTGTGTGTGTGTGTGTATGTGTGTTTGGGTAAGCAGGAAGAACTACTTGAGTCAAGTCAAAGGACTTGTCATGATTGAGTTGGGTAGAAGCCCACTCCATTTATGTTGATATATGTAACCAGTCCCTATGGTTACTTGAATTTATATGATGCAAGATTTTCCAGTTGCTAAACATGTCATAACACAACAAAATTAGCTTCTGCAAAAATTCTCCTATGTCATGCATTGTTGTATATTGAGCCAAAACATGGGTTGCTTGCGAGTACATTCAAAGTAAGCATTGGCTTGCCACTGCTTATTTAATTGGCAAGGCATGGACGAACAGGAGTTCAAAGAAGATTTCTTTGGAGACGAACATGCGAACTAGGACGTTTCCCAGTCAAAATGCCTGTAGGGTTAAGACAGATGGCATGGGTTCTACTTATCGACGAAGATTTCTGGTGCTTAAGTTTATTTGGCATTCAGCCCTTGTGGCTTTATCTATGTAAGACTTGACCATAATGGTCATAATTTGTGTAAGACGGTATGTATGGATGTAAGACTCTTGTTATTCAGCTTCTGTGTGTTCATTGAGCATTGATCTCTGGGATCACTATACATATGCATTCAGTGATCACAACTTATGAGTCGGGGTCCCCACATGTCCGCCCCTCGGGAGGCTGCTACTTAGGGGGTATTGATGTAGTTCGCCTCATGAGACGGGGAACCTGGTAAGAGTGTTGCTCGTGAAGTCTTGATGTTGGGTCGTGCCAGGAGGTTGGTGGAGCCACGCGCTGGGCCGTAGGTAGACGGGCTTGGGTACCCCCAGTCCCAGAGCTCCAACAGCAAGCACTTGAGGTGACCCGTACATGAATTCTGTGGGGAGCATCGCTTCTGCACCATATACTAGGAAAAAGAGCGGCTGGCAAGTGGCTCAATTTTTGTGTCGTCCTAAGTGACCAAAGAACTGCCGACAACTCATGAATGTAGCGTCTTCCGCACTTCTGCAGCTTGTCTATTGTTCTTGTTTTGAGCCCTTGCAACATTTCATCATTGGCTCTTTCCACCTAGACATTGCTTCTGGAATAAGCAACTGATGCAAAACAAATTTTGTTGCCAAGGTCTTGGATGTACTGCATGAAGGAGCGGATCGTGAACTATGTGTCATTGTTGGTGATCAATGTTGGGTACTCCAAAACGGGAAACAAGTCCTTAGAGAAACTTGATGGCTGACAGTGTTGTCACCTTCCTCACTAGCACTACCTCAGGCCACTTTGTGAACTTGTCGATTGCAATGTAAAAGAACTCAAAGTCCCCGGTAGCAGGAGGGAAGGGTCCCAATATGTCGAGCCCCCAACCGAGAAGGGACAGGAGAGAGGTATTGTTTGAAAAGCTTGTGTTGGCTGATGTGATTTCTTGGAATGGAAATGGCACGCTTCACACTTGGTTACTAATATAGTTGCATCCTGGAGAGCAGTGGGCCAATAGAAATCTTGACAAAATGCTTTACCAAGAAGGGCTCTTGATCCTGTGTGACAGTAACATATGCCTCCATGTATATCTACCACTAGCCTATGTCTGTCCTCCCGGCAAATGCACTTCAATTTCACCCCATTTTCTCTTTTTCTCTGCATAACATTGGCCACAAACTGATACATACTTGACTGATGGTCTACTTTATTAGCTTCGTATTGCTCTTCGGGAAGTTCTCCTGTTTGAAGGAACTGGATAATCTCCTGCACCCATGCCGGAGCTTGTGGCTTGACGACAAGGACTAAAGTCATATCTTCAACCGCGAGAGTGCTACTCTCAATGGAAAGGACCTAAGATCCGGTGGATCTTGCTGCGCACTGGCAAGCATGGTGTTGTCTCTGGCACTTCCTCGTCGGCAGATGCATGGAGCTCTGCCGGAAAGTACTTGTCGGTGTTCAACTTTCTTCTTTTATTCTACCGCAGTACAGATGGTTGAGTCAAATGGAGCACAAAAGTCCCTGGTTCCACAGGTAACTTGAGCATGACACGCTTTGACAGATCATCGGCAATGCTGTTCTCTACACGAGGAATGTGCTCTGTTTGTAATCCATCAAAGTGCTCTTCCAATTTCCTCACTTTATCTACATATTCTACCATCAATGAGCTTTGATAATGTTTGTTTACTTCCTTCAGAACGAGCCGCGAGTTGCCTCTGATAATGAGGCTTCTAATTCCAAGCTCTACCATAATCCTAAGACCGGCAGGCAGTCCTTCATACTTAGCAGTATTGTTTGTAGCTTTCTCCCTAGGAAAGTGCATCTGAACTACATACTTGAGATGCTCTCCAGTGGGTGCGACAAGCAGCACTCCATCACCAGCACCTTGTAGCAAAAAATCACCGTCAAAGTATATAATTCAGTCTCGAGTTGTTTCCTTGTCAGGGAAAGAACTCTCTTGAATCTCTTCATCTCGCGTTGGCGTCCATTTTGTAATGAATTCTGCCAAAACTCTACTCTGTATGGTTTAGGTACTTAAACTTGAGATCAAAACCTGACAGCTCCAATGCTCACTCCACAATCCTGCCGGTTGCATATGGGTTTCTCAAAATCCTCTGCATCGGAAAGCGAGTGACGACAGTGATTTGATGTGCTTGCAAGTAGTGGCGTAGCTTTCTCGAAGCCATAAGAAGACCAAAAAGTAGTTTTTGCACGCTAGATTATCTTGATCTAGCTCCCTAAATATGGGAGCTGGCAAAATAAATTGGTCGCTGCACCATTTTCTTATTCGGCACCACTTGGTGCTATGTTGCATTTGCCTATTCTACTTTTGTCTTGTTGGCACCTGGACTTGCCAGAGAAGTCACTTGCCGGCTCTTCATCTGTTGCTCCTTCGTCTTCAGCTTCCATCTCAGCCACTAGTGCAACACTAACCACTTGATTTGTTGCCACAAAGTATAGCAGCAATGGCTCTTGTGGCTTCGGCGCAACTAGTGTTGGCACAGAGGAGAGGTACTTCTTAAAGTCTTGCAGTGCGACTCCACTTCTGGAGTTCATTTCATTGGACCTACCTTTTCAAAATCTATAGAAATGGCAAGGCACGCTCAGCAGACTTGTAGATGATCCTACTTAATTTAGCAATGCAGCCGACAAGGCGGCGCACATCCTTGACACGCCTTGGTGCTTCAATTTGCTCAATTGCTTCGATCTTTTTGGGATTAGCTTCAATTCCACGTTGACATACAAATAAACCGAGAAGCTTGCCGGATTGGATGCCAAGCACACACTTCTCATGGTTGAGCTTCAAATTGATCTTGCTCTAATTTGAAAATATCTCTTCCAAATCTTTTATGAGGGTTGCTCTATCCTTGGTTTTGACCACTATATCATCCATATATGCTTCCACATTTCTGTGCGGCTAGGGCTCAAAACCAATTTAGACTTCTCTTTCAAATGTAGAACTAACACTCTTCAATCTGAAAGGCATATGTATAAAGCAATACGTGCCACATGGAGTGATGAATGTGGTTTTCTCCTCATCTTTGTTAGGCATCAAGGAAACAGTGTAAATCACAACCAGAAGTGGAGTCTAAAATCTGGTCAATGCGCGGCAAGGGAAAAGGATCTATTGGACTGTTGGGGAACGTAGTAATTTCAAAAAAAAATCCTACGCACACGCAAGATCATGGTGATGCATAGCAATGAGAGGGGAGAGTGTAGTCCACGTACCCTCGTAGACCGAAAGCGGAAGCGTTAGAACAATGCGGTTGATGTAGTCGTACGTCTTCACGGCCCGACCGATCAAGCACCGAAACTACGGCACCTCCGAGTTCTAGCACACGTTCAGCTCGATGACGATCCCCGGACTCCGATCTAGCAGGGTGTTGGGGAAGAGTTCCGTCAGCACGACGGTGTGGTGACAATCTTGATGTTCTACCATCGCAGGGCTTCGCCTAAGCACCGCTACAATATTATCGAGGACTATGGTGGAGGGGGGCACCGCACATGGCTAAGAGATCAAGAGATCAATTGTTGTGTCTATGGGGTGCCCTTTGCCCCTGTATATAAAGGAGCAAGGGAGGAGGCGGCCGACCAAGGAGAAGGGCGAGCCAAGGGGGGAGTCCTACTCCCACCGGGAGTAGGACTCCTCCTTTCCTTGTTGGAGTAGGAGAGAAGGAAAGAGGGGGAGAGGGAGAAGGAAAAGGGGGCTGCACCCCTTGTCCAATTCGGACCAGAGGGGGGGCGCAGGCCTCCTTCCTTTTGGCCTCTATGCTCTATTCTCGTATGGCCCAATAAGGCCCATATACTCCCCGGCGAATTCTCGTAACTCTCCGGTACTCCGAAAAATAACCGAATCACTCGGAACCTTTCTGAAGTGCGAATATAGTCATCCAATATATCGATCTTTACGTCTCAACCATTTCGAGACTCCTGGTCATGTCCCCGATCTCATCCGGAACTCTGAACTCCTTCGGTACATCAAAACTCATAAACTCATAATATAACTGTCATCGAAACCTTAAGCGTGCGGACCCTACGGGTTCGAAAACTATGTAGACATGACCGAGACACATTTCCGGTCAATAACCAATAGCGGAACCTGGATGCTCATATTGGCTCCCACATATATTCTATGAAGATCTTTATCGGTCAAACCGCATAACAACATACGTTGTTCCTTTTGTCATCGGTATGTTACTTGCCCGAGATTCGATCGTCGGTATCTCAATACCTAGTTCAATCTCATCACTGGAAAGTCTCTTTACTCGTGACGTAATGCATCATTCCGTAACTAACTCATTAGCTACATTGCTTGCAAGGCTTGTATTTATGTGCATTACCGAGAGGGCCCAGAGATACCTCTCCAACAATCGGAGTGACAAAACCTATCTCGAAATACGCCAACTCAACATGTACCTTTGGAGACACCTATAGAGCTCCTTTATAATCACCCAGTTACGTTGTGACGTTTGGTAGCACACAAAGTGTTCCTCCGGTAAACGGGAGTTGCATAATCTCATAGTTATAGGAACTTGTATAAGTCATGAAGAAAGCAATAGCAACATACTAAACGATCAAGTGCTAAGCTAACGGAATGGGTCAAGTCAATCACATCATTCTCCTAATGATGTGATCTCATTAATCAAATGACAACACATGTCTATGGTTAGGAAACATAACCATCTTTTATTAATGAGCTAGTCAAGTAGAGGCATAGTAGTGACATTAAGTTTGTCTATGTATTCACACATGTATTATGTTTCTGGTTAATACAATTCTAGCATGAATAATAAACATTTATCATGAAATAAGGAAATAAATAATAACTTTATTATTGCCTCTAGGGCATATTTTCTTCAGTCTCCCACTTGCACTAGTGTCAATAATCTAGTTCACATCGCCATGTGATTTAACACCAATATTCATATCTGTATATGATTAACACCCATAGTTCACATCGTCATGTGACCAACACCCAAAGGGTTTACTAGAGTCAATAATCTAGTTCACATTGCTATGTGATTAACACCCAAAGAGTACTAAGGTGTGATCATGTTTTGCTCGTGAGAGAAGCTTAGTCAACGGAGCTACTCCAGCTAATTGCTCCCACTTTCAGAGCCGTATGTATTTTTTATGTCTACAATGCTCTGCACAGAGCTACTCCAGCTAATTGCTCCCACTTTCAATATGTATCCAGATTGAGACTTAGAGTCATCTGGATCGGTGTAAAAGCTTGCACCGATGTAACTCTTTACGATGGGTTCTTTTATCACCTCCATAATCGAGAAATATTTCCTTAGTCCTCACTAAGGATATTCTTGACCAATGTCTAGTGATCTACTCCTAGATCACTATTGTATTCCCTTACCAAATTCAGAACAAGGTATACAACAGGTTTGGTACATAGCATAGCATACTTTATAGAACCTATGACTGAGGCATAGGGAATGACTTTCATTCTCTTTTCTATTTTCTGCCGTGGTCGGGATTTGAGTCTTACTCAATTTCACACCTTTGCAACACCGGCAAGAACTCTTTCTTTGACTGTTCCATTTTGAACGACTTCAAAAATTGACAAGGTATGTACTTATTGAAAAACTTATCAAGTGTCTTCATCTATCTCAATAGATTTTGATGCTCAATATGTAAGTAGCATACTGAGGTCTTTCTTTTAAAGAACTCCTTTCAAATACTCATTTATGCTTTCTAGAAAAATTCTACATCATTTCTGATCAACAATATGTTACTCACATATATTTATCAAAAAGGCGGTAGTGCTCCCACTCACTTTATTGTAAATACAGGCTTCACCGCAAGTCTGTATAAAACTATATGCTTTGATCAACTTATCAAAATGTATATTCCAACTCTGATATGCTTGCACTAGCCCATAGATGGATCACTGGAGCTTGCACATTTTGTTAGCACCTTTAGGATTGACAAAACCTTCTGGTTGCATCATATACAACTCTTCTTTAAGAAAACCATTAAGGAATGCAGTTTTGACATCCATTTGCCAGATTTCATAAAATGTGGCAATTACTAACATGATTCGTACAGACTTAAGCATCGCTGTGGGTGAGAAAGTCTCATCGTAGTCAACCCCTTGAACTTGTCAAAAACCTTCCGCAACAAGTCGAGCTTTGTAGACAGTTACATTGCCATCAGCGTCAGTCTTCTTCTTGAAGATCCATTTATTCTCGATGGCTTGCCGATCATTGGGCAAGTCAACCAAAGTCCATACTTTGTTCTCATACATGGATCCCATCTCAGATTTCATGGCCTCAAGCCATTTTGCAGAATCTGGGCTCATCATCGCTTCCTCATAGTTCGTAGGTTCGCCATGGTCAAGTAACATGACTTCCAGAATAGGATTACCGTACCACTCTGGTGCAGACTGTACTTTCGAAGACCTACGAGATTTTGTAGTAACTTGATCTGAAGTTTCATGATCATCATCTTTAGCTTCCTCACTAATTGGTGTAGGAATCACTGGAACTGATTTCTGTGATGAACTACTTTCCAATTCCGGAGAAGGTACAAATTACCTTATCAAGCTCTACTTTCCTCCCACTCACTTCTTTCGAGAGAAACTCCTTCTCTAGAAAGGATCCATTCTTAGCAACGAATGTTTTGCCTTCAGATCTGTGATAGAAGGTGTACCCAACAGTTTCCTTTGGGTATTCTATGAAGACGCACTTCTCTGATTTGGGTTCGAGCTTATCAGGTTGAAAACCTTTTTCATATAAGCATCGCAACTCCAAACTTTATGAAACGACAGCTTAGGTTTACTGCTAAACCATAGTTCATACGGTGTCGTCTCAACGGATTTAGATGGTGCCCTATTAAACGTGAATGCATAACCCCAAAACGATAGTGGTAAACCGATAAGAGACATCATAGATCGCACCATATCTAGTAAAGTACGATTACGATGTTCGGACACACCATTACATTATGGTGTTCCGGGTGGCGTGAGTTGCGAAACTATTTCACATTGTTTCAAATGAAGACTAAACTCGTAACTCAAATATTCTCCTCCACGATCAGATCGTAGAAACTTTATTTTCTTGTTACGATGATTTTCCACTTCACTCTGAAATTCCTTCAACTTTTCAAATGTTTCAGACTTGTGTTTCATTAAGTAGATATACCCATATCTGCTTAAATCATCTGTGAGGGTGAGAAAATAACGATACCCGCCGTGAGCCTCAATATTCATTGGACCACATACATCGGTATGTATGATTTCCAACAAGTTTGTTGCTCGCTCCATAGTTCCGGAGAACGGCGTTTTAGTCATCTTGCCCATGAGGCATGGTTCGCAAGTACCAAGTGATTCATAGTCAAGTGATTCCAGAAGTCCATCAGTATGGAGTTTCTTCATGCGCTTTACACTAAAATGACCCAAACGGCAGTGCCACAAATAAGTTGCACTATCATTATCAACTCTGCATCTTTTGGCTTCAATATTATGAATATGTGTATCACTACGATCGAGATCCAACAAACTATTTTCATTGGGTGTATGACCATTGAAGGTTTTATTCATGTAAATAAAACAACAATTATTATCTGACTTTAAATGAATAACCGTATTGCAATAAACATGATCAAATCATATTCATGCTCAACGCAAACGCCAAATAACATTTATTTAGGTTTAACACTAATCCCGAAAGTATAGGGAGTGTGCGATGATAATCATATCAATCTTGGAACTACTTCCAACACTCATCGTCACTTCCCCTTCAAGTAGTCTCTGTTTATTCTGTAACTCCTGTTTCGAGTTACTAATCTTAGCAACCGAACAAGTATCAAATACTCAGGGGTTACTATAAACACAAGGCACACATCAATAACCTGTATATCAAATATACCCTTGTTCACTTTTCCATCCTTCTTATCCACCAAAAATTTCGGGCATTTCCGCTTCCAGTGACTATTTCCTTTGCAGTGTAAGCACTCAGTTTCAGGCTTTGGTCCAGCTTTGGGGTTCTTCACGGGAGTGACAACTCGTTTTCCATTCTACTTGAAGTTTTCGTTTCTTTCCCTTTGCCCTTTTCTTGAAACTAGTGGTCTTGTCAATCATCAACACTTGATGCTCTTTCTTGATTTCTACCTTCATCGATTTCAACATCACGAAGAGCTCGGGAATCATTTTCATCATCCCTTGCATACAATAGTTCATCACGAAGTTCTAATAACTTGGTGATGGTGACTAGAGAATTCTGTCAATCACTATCTTATGTGGAAGATTAACTCCCACTTGATTCAAGCGATATAAGTACCCAGAGAATCTGAGCACATTTTCACTAGTTGAGCGATTCTCCTCCATCTTTCAGCTATAGAACTTGTTGGAGACTTCATATATCTCTTCTCGGGTATTTGCTGCAACTATTAACTTCAACTCCTAGAACATCTCATATGGTCCATGACGTTCAAAACGTCTTTGAAGTCCCGATTCTAAGCCGTTTAAGCATGGTGCACCAAACTATCAAGTAGTCATCATTTTGAGCTAGTGAAATATTCATAACGTCTGCATCTGCTCTTGCAATAGGTTTGTCACCTAGCGGTGCGTCAAGGACATAATTCTTCTGTGCAGCAATGAGGATAAACCTCAGATCATGGATCCAATACGCATCATTCCTACTAACATCTTTCAACACAGTTTTCTCTAGGAACATATCAAAATAAACATATGAAAGCAACAACGCGAGCTATTGATCTACAACATAATTTGCAAAATACTACCAGGACTATGTTCATGATAAATTTAAGTTCAATTAATCATATTACTTAAGAACTCCCACTTAGACAGACATCTCTCTAGTCATCTAGGTGATCACGTGATCCAAATCAACTAAACCATGTCCGATCATCACGTGAGATGGAGTAGTTTTCAATGGTGAACATCACTATGTTGATCATATCTACTATATGATTCACGCTCGACCTTTCGGTCTCCGTGTTCCGAGGCCATATTTGTATATGCTAGGCTCGTCAAGTTTAATCTGAGTATTCCGCGTGTGCAACTGTTTTGCACCCGTTGTGAATGTAGAGCCTATCACACCCAATCATCACGTGGTGTCTCAGCACGAAGAACTTCCGCAACGGTGCGTACTCAGGGAGAACACTTCTTGATAATTAGTGAGAGATCATCTTATAATGCTACCGTAAATCAAAGCAAAATAAGATGCATAGAGGATAAACATCACATGCAATCAATATAAGTGATATGATATGGCCATCATCATCTTGTGCTTGTGATCTCCATCTCCGAAGCACTGTCGTGATCACCATCATCACCGGCACGACACCTTGATTTCCATCGTAGCATCGTTGTCGTCTCGCCACCTATTGCTTCTACGACTATCGCTACCGCTTAGTGATAAAGTAAAGCAATTACAGGGCGCTTGCATTTCATACAATAAAGCGACAACCATATGGCTCTTGCCAGTTGCCGATATCTCGGTTACAAAACATGATCATCTCATACAATAAAATATAGCATCACGTCTTGACCATATCACATCACAACATGCCCTGCAAAAACAAGTTAGACGTCCTCTACTTTGTTGTTGCAAATTTTACGTGGCTGCTACGGGCTGAGCAAGAATCGTTCTTATGTACGCATCAAAACCATAATGATAGTTTGTCAAGTTAGTGCTGTTTTAACCTTCGCAAGGACCGGGCTTAGCCACACTCGGTTCAACTAAAGTTGGAGAAACTGAGACCCGCCAGCCACCTGTGTGCAAAGCACGTCGGTAGAACCAGTCTCGCGTAAGCGTACGCGTAATGTTGGTCCGGGCCGCTTCATCCAACAATACCGCCAAATCAAAGTATGACATGCTGGTAAGCAGTATGACTTGTATCACCCACAACTCACTTGTGTTCTACTCGTGCATGTAACATCTACGCATAAAACCAGGCTCGGATGCCACTGTTGGGGAACGTAGTAATTTCAAAAAAATTCCTACGCACACGCAAGATCATGGTGATGCATAGCAACGAGAGGGGAGAGTGTAGTCCATGTACCCTCGTAGACCGAAAGCGGAAGAGTTAGAACAACGTGGTTGATGTAGTCGTACGTCTTCATGGCCCGACCGATCAAGCACCAAAACTACGGCACCTCTGAGTTCTAGCACACGTTCAGCTCGATGACGATCCCCGGACTCTGATCCAGCAGGCTGCCGGGGAAGAATTCCGTCAGCACAATGGCGTGGTGACAATCTTGATGTTCTACCGTCGCAGGGCTTCGCCTAAGCACCGCTACAATATTATCGAGGACTATGGTGGAGGGGGGCACCGCACACGGCTAAGAGATCAAGAGATCAATTGTTGTGTCTATGGGGTGCCCCCTGCCCCCGTATATAAAGGAGCAAGGGGGGAGGCGGCCGGCCAAGGAGGAGGGCGCGCCAAGGGGGGAGTCCTACTCTCACCGGGAGTAGGACTCCTCCTTTCCTTGTTGGAGTAGGAGAGAAGGAAAGAGGGGGAGAGGGAGAAGGAAAAGGGGGCTGCACCCCTTGTCCAATTCGGACCAGAGGGGGGGGGCGCAGACCTCCTTCCTTTTGGCCTCTCTCCTCTATTCCCGAATGGCCCAATAAGGCCCATATACTCCCCGGAAAATTCCCGTAACTCTCTGGTACTCCGAAAAATAACCGAATCACTCGGAACCTTTCCGAAGTCCGAATATAGTCGTCCAATATATTGATCTTCACATCTCGACCATTTCGAGACTCCTCGTCATGTCCCTGATCTCTTCCGGGACTCCGAACTCCTTCGGTACATCAAAACTCATAAACTCATAATATAACTGTCATCGAAACCTTAAGCGTGCAGACCCTACGGGTTCGAGAACTATGTAGACATGACCGAGACACGTTTCCGGTCAATAACCAGTAGCGGAACCTGGATGCTCATATTGGCTCCTACATATTCTACGAAGATCTTTATCGGTCAAACCGCATAACAACATACGTTGTTCCTTTTGTCATCGGTATGTTACTTGCCCGAGATTCGATCATCGGTATCTCAATACCTAGTTCAATCTCGTTACTGGCAAGTCTCTTTACTCGTTACGTAATGCATCATTTCGTAACTAACTCATTAGCTACATTGCTTAAAAGGCTTATATTGATGTGCATTACCGAGAGGGCCCAGAGATACCTCTCCGACAATCGGAGTGAGAAAACCTAATCTCGAAATACGCCAACTCAACATGTACCTTTGGAGACACCTATAGAGCTCCTTTATAATCACCCAGTTACGTTGTGACGTTTGGTAGCACACAAACTGTTCCTCCCGTAAATGGGAGTTTCATAATCTCATAGTTATAGGAACTTGTATAAGTCATGAAGAAAGCAATAGCAACATACTAAACGATCAAGTGCTAAGCTAACGGAATGGGTCAAGTCAATCACATCATTCTCCTAATGGTGTGATCCCATTAATCAAATGAGAACACATGTCTATGGTTAGGAAACATAACCATCTTTGATTAATGAGCTAGTCAAGTAGAGGCATACTAGTGACATTAAGTTTGTCTATGTATTCACACATGTATTATGTTTCCGGTTAATACAATTCTAGCATGAATAATAAACATTTATCATGAAATAAGGAAATAATAATAACTTTATTATTGCCTCTAGGGCATATTTCCTTCATGGACAAGCTTTATTGATATCAGTGTAGTCAGTACAAAATCTCCATTTCCCATTCGCCTTGTGCACTACAACTAGGTTGCCCAACCAAGTTGGATAGAGCACTCCTCCAACAAGGCCTGCCGCTTCTAGTTTCTTGATTTCTTCGGCAATGAACTGTTGTCGTTCCCAAGCTTTCTTTCTGACCTTCTACTTGACAGACCACGCATGAGGGAAGACAACAAGCTGGTGCTCAATTACCTTCCTAGGCATACTAGGGATGTCAGATGGTTGCCATCCGAACACATCGACATTCGCCCACAGGAAGGCAATAAGCACACTTTTCTATTTGTCATCAAGAGTGGCACTTATGGTGAAAGTGCCTCCCGTGTCGTCCTACTTGGTGGACACCTTCTTGGTTACCGGCGAAGCTGCTTTGGATTTCTTGCTCTTGTCGGCATAGCTCTCTCGCACGTCCTCAATGGATGCGCAACACTCCAAAGAGGTGCACTTGCCAGAGTCCTTGTCAGCAGTCTTACCGGCCCTCTTCTTCTTCTCCCCCAAGAGATTTGTTGGCAGGAGCAAGTGCCTTGGCGGCAAATGCTGCAACTACTTCCAGGTAGAGTTGATCACCTTAAATGAGTGCATTTTCCTTGTCAGAATTGATGGTTATGACGTTCATCGACCCGGACATCTTCAGTGTGTTTAGGAATAGTGTGATGTTGTATGCAAAGTCGGCAGGCCAAGGATCCCATTATATGGTTATGGAATCTTGATGACATCGAAGATGATCTTCTATGTCATGTAGTTTAGCTCACTTCCAAATGTGACCGGCAGCGTGATCTTGCCCTTCAGCTGACTTCTTCCCGGATTGATCCGTTGAAACGTGTCTGCCTTATTGAGATCTTCATCAGAAATTTGCAGCCTCTTGATCATGCCTGGCTAGATCAAGTTCAAACTAGCCCCACCGTCAACCAACATCTTCGTGACTTTGAGGTTGCGTACTGTTGGTCGAACCAACAACAGCAAGCACCCGAGCGTAGTTGTGCGATCATGGTGATCCTCTGCATCAAAGATTATGGGCATGTTGGACCATTTCAGTGGCTTTTGGGCATCAACTGCTGGTTCTACTAAGTTGACTTCACGCACCCACTGCTTGAGTTGGTGGCGTGAGGAGTTCAAAGATGCACCTCCATCAATGCACATGGCCTCTGTGGCTTTCTAGAACTCGTGCTCACAGGAGTCATCGTCATCTCTTCGTCCTCATTGTCATCATATCCTTCCTTTTTATCGCGCCCCCTTGCATATTTCTCTTTCTGCTGCTTGGCCTTGCTGCGGCGACCTCCTCGGCCACCATTCTTATTGCTAGATCCTGCGACACCATCTTGGGCATTCTCCTTATCACGCTTCTTATACTCATCCTTCTGCTTCTCGGCAAGCTGCTCTACTTGTCGGCAGTGTTGCAGGTCATGGCCCTTAGTGCGGTGGATCTTGCAACACTCCTTGTTGGGGCCCTCCGTCTTGTCGGCAGCCGCTAGTGCTTGACATGAGGTGCACCCAAAAATCTCCTCGCCGGGCTCTAAGTCTTGGCCTTCTTAGCGGTATTTACATTGCTAGAGTGTGACACCCAAAGACCGATGCTGCAGATGTCTTCCAGTTATTCATCATTGTTGCCATGTCATTCGCTTGCGTGTTGCACTTTGCCATGTCATCATGTGCATTTCATCTGCATGTTTTCAAAACATGCATCCGTCCGGGTCTCCCAGTTCTCTCTGTTGCCCATTCAGAGTCCAACCATACCCGCCCGTGCCCACGGAACCTCTGAAATATTATTTTATAAGTGGGATAAAAATGTTCTCGGAATGGGATGAAACTTTGCGTGCGGTCTTGTTTTATTGTAGGTAGACCGCCTGCCAAATTTTGTCGCATTCGGAGTCCGGTTGATGCCCCAACGGATAACTATAGTGGCACTATAGCCGGTCTATTCGTCGGATGTTTTTGGTATCCAAAAAGTATGCCGGGCCGCTCTTCTTCCCTCTCTTCTTAGCCCAACCCTATATACACAGCCAATCTAGCCCACCTACACTACCCCTCTGTTTCAGACCATCCGATCGAGATCAAATAGTCCGAAAACGGCCTCAAACCCCCTAACCCTAGCACCTACCCTATATAAACACCCCTTCCTTCCATTTTTGGCAGCCTCCCACCTCCCTCCTTGATTTCCATGCCACCAACCATCAGCCGCCACCGCCTCCCACCTTCTCCTCGAAATCCGGTGCCCACCACCATAGCGTGGCCACTTGGCGGCATCTGAGTGGTCGAGCCACCACCCAGCCGCCGCTCCAGCCAACCACCCGCCACCACATCGCCCTGCCTCTCCACGCCACCGTCGCGGCCCTAGAGATCCATCGCAGGCCTGCCCGGCCCGTATCCCGCGCTGCCACTCCCTGCCCCAGGACCGAGTGCCCAAGTCAGGGGCTCGTCTAGCACCACCCGGCCTCCCCTCCCGAGTGCCTCTCGCCAACCTCCGTCCCTACCACCAAGTCGTTGCCTCGCCGCTCCTCCATCAAGAGCTCGCCGGAGCATGATCCCCACCGCCTCCTGGTCATCTCGCTGGCCTCCATCGTTGTATGGCCTCCGTCGGTGCGCGCCTCCCGACGTCGGAAGCCGAGCTCGCCGCCGGTCCCTTGCACATTGCCACCACCATATCCGGCCATATGCAGACCACACTGGCCTCACCAGCCCTACTACCGGCACGCTGACCACCTCCATGGCTCGGGATCAAGAAGGAGCTTGTCCCTCTCGCTTCGCTCCCCACACCAGGCCCAGTGCCGCCGGCTAGGCGGGCCGCCTCATGGCCGAGGCCCGCTGCAGCCTCCCCGTCGACCTGCCCGACCTCCTCCTCGGCTGGGCTTAGCCCATGGTGAGGGCCTGCCTAAACCTCGCCCTAGGCGCTGTTTTGCTTTCCAGCGCTCATTGTTTCTCTTAAAAATGACTTAAGTCCCCAGGAAATCATCTCATATTGCATTTTGGCATGCTTGTATTTCAGTATACGTACGTCATATCGAGATGATCTATATATGGAAGTTCGTCTACTCTTTGTGATCTCCATGATGGTTGTTGTTGCATTCATGTTAGGATGCATCTACATATCATAATGTTCATTGGAATGGTGCATGTTATTGTTAACTGCTGAAAACTTTTGTAACTTGCTCTTTTTGTTCTTTTTGTGTGATTTAATGCATGCACCATATGAGCATCTTGTCAACATGTGTTTGGTGCATTATCATGCCCTCTTGCTAATAGTATTTATTTCATGCCATATATGTCATGATGTGAGTGCCATGAGCTTACAAACATGCCTAGTCAATGTTGCTGATTTTAGACTTGTTAATTTCTCCAAGTTAAAATTGTTTGTTCTAAAGCTTGCCATCTTTGCAAGATGGTTCCCACTAATCCATAGCTCATATGCCTATAATTCTTTGATGTGATTTTCTCTATGTTACGTCTACTTTCATGCCACGCCATTGGTTGTCATATAAACGTGTTGTAGCTTGACTCATTCTTGCTCCAATGTTGCCATCATGCTAAATCTATCTATCTATTAACAGGATGTTCCTTTTTGCAAAGCTCATTGTAATTAATCTATGTATCTTATAAATTGTACCATTGGTTTTATTGGAAGTATATCATGTCTGTTATACTCTCATGCCCTTTGCATAAATATTAAAATTGCTACATTTTCTGTTATGTGCCTCCAAATTCAGCATCATAATGTTACTGTTTGCATTCCCAGATTTCACAGTCTGACAATCAGCTTATTTCATGTTTGCATCTTGTCTTGATGAATGCCATGAACTTGTTGCTCCTATGTATATGACATGTTGTGTTAATTGAGTCCCATGATATGTACTAGCATGATATGCCTTTTGATGGCGTGTTCTTGTACTGTAGCATCATTGTTTCATGCCTCCAACATGCCATCATTTTAACTCTGCTCATGCATATGCATACTAATCTGTAACAGAACTTTGCATTTTGCATTGATCATAGTAAATAAACCATGATGCTTCTGAACCTTATTAGTAAAGATGTTTTGAAGCAATTTATCTCTAATTTAAGTGAATGTCAAGCTTGTGCTTATATGGTTTCTGTAGCATGTTATTTTGATGCTTGCATTATGCCTAGTTGCTGTTTTGGGCAGATGGTTGTTTAAACTTGTTTCGTGTGTATGTGTTGAACCGTTGCTCTGTTTTGATCATGTCCTATATGAAATTTGCTTGATTTTGCATATAATTTCATCATGTTGTGTCACATCCTATATTTGAGTATGTGTGCTTCATGTTTTATGCATTTTACATCAATGCCATGTTTAACTTGTTTAGCTCATATCTTCTAGAACGTAGCTCTGAATTAAATGAAACTTATATGTAACTTGACTAGAAAGACCTGTAGATCATTATGGTGCATATTAACTTGTTGTATAACAACTTCAACATAATGTGTTATTCAGATCTGGACCAAATTCGAAGTTTTCATATGGGGACTTTCCGGAATTGTTGTGTGTTGTTTCCAGCCTCATTTAAACTTGCTTGCAGGTGGGGTTCTTTTATTCATCATCTCCTGCCATGTTACCAACATTTAATCTTGTCAGTCATCATGATTGATTGTGCATCATGTCTTGTTTTGCTTGTGTGTTTACTATGTTGTTCGCCTCTTTCCGGTTGGGCTTCTTCTCGATAGTCCCAATTTACTTGCGATTGTAAGGATTCGTTCGACTACGCTTGGTTCGTCAACACCCGTTCTTCTTCCTCTACATGGACTCGATCTTCTTCCTAGCAGGATTTCAGGCAAGATGACTGTTACCCTGGTACCACTACTATCTTTGTTTTTCTAGTTGTCTCGATGCTATCGCTATGTCACGCTACCTACCACTTGTTTATCAAGCCCCACAAATTGCCATGATAGCCTTTAGCCTTCTCCGCCATCCTAGCAAACTATTTGTCGGATTTCGGGTTCTGCAAACCCTTGATAGGTTGGAACTCTGGGGTGCGTGTGGAGATCTCAGCCTACCCAGCCTGCCTACGCGCGATCCTCACAGCCTAGCGCGTCGAGCTCAAAGGGACAGAGAGACACATCAGTTTATCCTAGTTTGGGCCACCTTGCGGTTTAATACCCTACTCCAGCTTTGTGGTGGATTTCCTCGAGGGACAGAGGATGAACTAGTACAATGGATGAACAGCCTCAGGAGGTGAGGTGTTCCTTGGCTCAAGAGAGCTGGTGAAGGAAGAATGGCTTCGCTCCGTTCGGATCCCTCTCCCTTCTATGGTGGTGGCTAAGTCCTATTTATAGTGGCCTTGGTCCTCTTCCCAAATGTTGGCGAGAAGACATCCCACAACGGCTGGATTTGAAGGCGGACAAGAAGTACATCCTATCCTGACTAAAGTGGTCTTCGCCTGCAAAAGCCTCTGGTCGTGACGCTGCGGTGGGCTCGGCGATGACCTCCATCCTACCATCCTGGCGGTCTTGGTGTTGTTGCACCAGAATGGAAATCTTTGGATAATTCCTCGGGACTCCGCACCTACTGCTAGCCTCCTTTGCACGAAAGTGGAAACTGGTACTCTGCGCCCGCTAGTGCCCGCCTGGCCTTGATCGTCACGGCTCACGTCAGGTGAGCCTCGTGAGGTGCACCTTGCATAGAAGTCTCCGCTCCTCGGGAGCCAGCCAGAGGAGGCCGGCCCCCTTGGTGGTCTTGGCGTCATCCGCCTCGTGAGGCTTGGCCCCTCGCGAGGGTCTTGGGTTGTTGACGATGAAGCCAGGTTGTACCAGGTCGTCCATGGAGCCACGCAATGGGCCCCAGGCAGGCAAGTATGGGTACCCCCGTATCCAAAACATCGACAGTAGCCCCCAGGCCTAAGGCGCACTCGGACTTGGCATCTAGACGAAGCCAAGGGGCAAGTGCTGAGCACCGCGGTCCCTAACCGCCTGCGGCCTTGGACGAGGCGTGGCGATTGATGGGATGTGGGCGTCTCCACTTCCCCAAGCTGCCTCGGCAACCATTCGACTTGACGGGTCGATGCTACATGCAGAACATCATCATTGCGGGAGGTCGTGGAGGCCGACAGTTGGCCTCCCTCCGGCTATAAATGAGGGGATGGGCAGAGCCCCCCTTGCACATCTCTTCCTTCGTCTTCTCGCTACTCGCCCCCTTTCCTTCTCCATCTTGTTGTAGCACCCATGGTGCCGATGAGGAGGTTCTCGGCAACTGAGAAGGGGAAGGCCCCATGTAACACCCATGATGCGGCTATATCTATCATGTGTCGAGGCGCGACTTGGAGGCATAACCACATGGTGGTTTTGTCGCAAGAAGGGTCATCTTCACACAATCCCATGTAATGAACAAGAATGGGATAAAGAGTTGGATTACAATCGCCACTTCACACAACGAACATATAAATCATACATCATTCAGAGCACACACATAGTCCGACTACGATCGAAGCCAAAAGAAAAGAAGATAACCCAACTGCTAGATCCCCGATCATCCCAACTAGGCTCCACTACTGATCAACATGAAACCAAACATAGCACTGACCAATATCTTCGTTGAGCTCCCATCTGAGCTCGGTTGCATCACCTGCATTGGTATCATCGGCACCTGCAACTATTGTGATAGTATCTGGTGAGTCACGTGGACTCGGCAATCTCAAAACCCGCGAGATCAAGACTATTTAGGCTTATGGGTAGGAAGTGGTAATGAGGTGGAGTTGCAACAAGCACTAAGCAAATATGGTGGGTAACATACGCAAATAAGAGCGAGAAGAGAAGCAACGGAACGATCGTGAATCTAGAAGTGATCCTGAAACTACTTACATTCACCATAACACAAGCTGTGTTCACTTCCCGGACTCCGCTGATTGATGCATTTTAGTTCAGTCAAGTGTCAAGTTCTCTACAACCGGATATTAACAAATTCCCATCTTCCACATAACTGCGGGCACGACTTCCGAAAGTTTATACCCTATAGGGGTGTCCCAACTTAGCCCATTATAAGCTCTCATGACCAATGAAGGATATTCCTTCTCCCGGGAAGACCCAATCAGTCTCGGAATCCTGGTTACAAGACATTTCAACAATGGTAAAACAAAACTAGCAAGACCACCTGACTGTGCTGACAAATCCCGACAGGAGCTGCACATATCTCGTTCTCAGGGCACAATGGACGAGCAATCCGTACAACTAAAACCAAACCTCAAGTTTCCCTGAGGGGGCGCTGCAAAGGGCTCTAGTTTGGACCAACACTCAGAGGAGCACTGGCCCGGGGGGTTAAAATAAAGATGACCCTTGAGTGTGCAGAACCCAAGGGAAAAAGGCTTAGGTGGAAAATGTTAAAACCAAGGTTGGGCCTTGCTGGAGGAGTTTTATTCAAAGCGAACTGTCAAGGGGGTCCCATACACCCGGCCACGTAAGGAACGCAAAATCAAGGAACATAACACCGGTATGATGGAAACTAAGGCGGCAACAGTGGAACAAAACACCAGCCATAAGGCTGAGCCTTCCACCCTTTACCGAATATATAGATGCATTAATTAAAATAAGAGATATTGTGATATCCCAACATAAACATGTTCCTACATGGAGCAATCTTCAACTTCACCTGCAACTAACAATGCTATAAGAGGGGCTGAGCGAAAGCGGTAACTTAGCCAAACAACGGTTTGCTTGGAAAAGTGGGTTACAGGCTTGACATGGCAATATGGGAGGCATGGTAAACAAGTGATAGGTAATGCAGCATAGCGATAGAACGAAGCAACTAGCAAGCAAAGATAGAATTGATACCGAGGGTAATGGTCATCTTGCCTGCGATCTGGTAGGAAGAAGATCAAATCCATAAAGCAGACGAACCAACGTAGTCTAACGAATCCTCGCAATCGTAAAAAAAACGGGAACTATCAAGGAGAAGCGCAACCAGAAAGAAGCAAACAACATGGTAAATGCACAAGCGTAAACATGGCATGATGCACATTCAAGTATGATGCATGTCCGGTTTAATGATTCATGGCAGTGCAACAAACAAAACTACAAGTTAATTGGAGCTCAATATGCAACGAGTAACATATTGACGAAACACCACATTTGAGTTATTTAGTTCGCTCTCGTTTAGGTACACAACAATATTAAATGTTGCTAAACATGGAAAGAGGTGAAACATAAGTAAACTAACTATCTAGGCAAGTTTAAATGAGGCCGGAAACAACAAAGAACAATTCCGGAAAATCCTCATATGCATATTTTGGAATTGGTACTGTTCTGCCCTAAACATATTTTAATGTTGTTGAACATGCAAAGTAAGTGCACCAAGTTAAACTAGGCATTTTTCCACCCCATTTACATATAAAGTTTATTAATCTCGGAGCTACGGTTAATTAGTTATGAAATAAAGCATTTTAACATGGCATTTGAGCAAATTTAAACAAACAACATTTTAAACATTTTAACATGGATGAAAGTGGCAAATTATGAAACTAGATGAAATTCTAAGCATTTTACATATTTAAATCATTTTAATCTGATGCACCATTTGTGAGTTATTAAATGCATGATCTAGAAGGACTTTTGTGTAAAACAGACGTTCACTGGATAATGCTAAAATCGCAGATCTGAAAAAAATACTACACTGGGCCGAATCTGGCTAGCCCAATAGGTGGAAAAAAACAAGACGAGGGGCGCTGGGGTGTGGCCGCACCCATGGGCTTTGGCCCGGTTGGTGGGGATGGCTGCTGGCAGGCTAGATCAAACGAGGTGGAGGGGCGCGGTCAACGCGCGCGGTCGTGTGAGCAGGGGAGGCGATGGATGATGTAGACGACGGGCAGAGCAGGACTTGGCGCGGCGGCTCCTCAACGCAGGGTCGAAGAGGGGGGGTTGGGCGCTTGCCTACAGGGAGGGCGGCGGCCATGGCTTGCGAGGCGCGGGACATGCGGAAGAGCACGGTGATAGGAACTTGGCATGGGCGAGGTTCGGCTCGGTGTCAAGGTAGAGGAGGCGCTCGGGCTGCGTTTGCGGACGAGACGAGGGACGACGGCTGGATCCGGGTAAGGGGCATCAGGGACGAATGGTTCTGGCTGACCGAGCGCAGCGGGGAAGGAACCATGAGGCGGTGATGAACCTTGCACCGGTGACCATGGCAGCAGGGGCTAGCCCCGTTCGTTTCCTAGCAGAGGAAAAAACAAAGAGGGAGGGATAGAGTTTATAGGATGTAGGAGAGGAAAATAGGGGATAGGAAAAGGAGGCCGACGGCGACTCATCTGCTGGGTTTGCTAGCGCCGACCGGTGGCGCGGCCGCTGTCAGGGACGAAGGAGCTACGGGTGGCCGAACTTGTCCAGGAGGCAGGGGAGGCAAAGGCCCAATGTCGCTGGTAGTCGGAGGGGAATCGGGGTCGAGGAGGTGGAGGCGATGGCCGGTTCGTTGTCTGCGGGGCTTCTCTGATTGATGGGTTGGATCGAGGGATTGGCTGGAGTGTGAAATCGAGGAGGGGATGTATCTCGAGAGAGAGTAGGTAGGTGGCGGCGGCAGGAGGATGGATGGGACAGCTCCCTAGAAATTAGGGTTCGGTCTGATTATATATGTAAGGTGGGATTAGGTTAGGGGTTAATCCGTTCCTCCGATTGAAATCGGACGGTCGAAGATAAATGGCTTTGGGGAGTCCAACAAATAAACGCAGATGTTTTAGAGATGTTAGGGGATGATCCGGACTCATTGGTAACAGTAGAGCGGGTCAGGTTCGGAGTAGTTTAATAAGAGGGTCGGTGGTTGTGCAGAGGGAGATAAGACCAATGTGTGCAAGGTGTGGTTGGTCTTGGAATGGACAACGATAACAACAGAGAGACATGGCAACTACGAACGAACTAAGAGTTTTAAGAAAACAATGCCAATGCAATGCGGATGCAATGCGGATGATGACATGAGATGAAATGCATGACATGAACAAAATGCAAAATTAAAAGACAGAAACCCAACCACGAAGTAAAATAATATATCACCTAGCCGGAAATGGCAGTAGTTGGAGTTACAAATATGGAAAGTTACATCCGGGGTGTTACAACACTCCACCACTACAAGAGGATCTCGTCCCAAGATCTAGGATGGCACCGGAGAGAAATGGAAGAGGAAGAGAAGAGGTAAAACTAAGTTGCTTCTTCGACCAATGAGTGAAACCAAAGAACCTTGAGAGGTTGAAAAGTTGAAAGAAAGAACACAACGGAGTTGAACACAATTGAGAGCACTGCAGTAGAAAATAGAAACAAGGAACACCATGTGAACCTTCGAGGTTGCAAAGCTACGAATAACGAGTACAATGGACAAGAAGGAATTGAAACCACTCTGGTTGAAACGAGATAAACATAGAATAAGGAAGAACAAATATGGACAACACTCCGGTTGAAAAGAGATGCAAGACTTGCTAAGATGAAAAGAACTTGAAGAGATGACACAACACTCCGGTTAAATGGATAAACATGAAAAGAACACGATCCTCAATTCGAGATGATGAGTGAAGAGAGCAACATCGCAATGCCTCCGGAAGAAATAATAGAAGATAGATCATTGGAATATCAGAATGGAGAAGAAATGCCAACTTCTGCCACAAAAGAACTTGGAAATCACCCTTCCAAGAAGGTTATAACGGAGTTGTTGGAAAACCAATAACGAAACGAATAAGCTTGTAGTGGGCTTATGGAAAACTTCTCAAAATTGAGGCGAAATTCTGCCACTACGAAAACAACTAATTGAATTGAGATCAGCAAGGAGATGAAAACTCCTTTTAATGAGAGAATAGGAGGAAACTTGGATTATCGATAGGCACCACAATTAGCAACATTCGTTAGGGAAGGCTTTAGATGAAACCTACACCAAGATAACTCCAAGGAAGTAAGTGATAGATTTAAAATATGTCATTCTTGAAAACTTGTGAATCATAAAACACGAAGGGAATTGTCAAGAGATAAGGTAGAAAGAATTGCACTTCAAAATGCAAAAAGAAGAATACTTGAACTCCTCAGGAAAAAAACATGTGTTGGGCCCCATGTTTATTTTGACTAAAGCTTGGCGGATCTTAGCTTTGAAAGAAATCTTGAAGAACAACTGAAGAATGAAAGGAATCCTTGACGAACCACCATGTAGAGCCTCCATGAAGAACTCCGGTAATAAAAGGATGATAAAAAGAAAGAGAAGTTGAAAACACAAGGCGAAGCCTTGCAATGATTTAGATGGAGCTTCGCGATGATATAACCGAGAAAACTTGGAACTCCGGAGAAGAAAATATGAAGCATCTCGAACCGAGAAAAATGACATGATGAATAACTCTAGAAAGAAGAAACTAGATCACTTGGATGAAACAATAATAAGAATTATGTTATGCGTATCCTTCACCAATTTAAATAGATGACAAGCAACGGATTTGGCATACTACTTATTCTTCTTGAGGGATTGAAGAGAGATATAGTGCAAACTTGAGAAGGTATTGATGGAACCACCGGTGGGATTTGGAAACAACGAATGAATTGATATGATAACGAAGGAAGTGAAATCTTGAACGAACCACCATAAGAATTGAAAATGAAAGTAGCAAAGGCACAATTCACCGAGAAGAATTGGAAAACGAATGAAGATACTTGAGCGGATTTAGATACATGAGAATGAAGAGATCATGAACTGATTAGAGGATATTTGAAGGATGCATCAGAAGAATTCAAGAACGAGAGTTGAAAGCTGAGAATGAATAATTCTAAGATGATCAGCTACGGAGAATCAATCTAAAAAGACTCTTGAATTGCTCCGGATGGGTGAAAATAATTTCTCACGATCGAAACAAATATGGGGATGGCATGAAGCTAGAACCATGAATCTTCAAGAGAGTGGACCAAGATTTTTGGAGAAATCTCTTCCTCGGTCTTCTGTGTTGAGAAAGATGATGAGAAACACCACCATGAGTTGTTGAGATACTCTGGGAGAATGAAAAACAAAGAGGTTGAGCCAACAATGAAAAATAATTTGAAATCTGTCTTGGAAAACATCTGACTGATGAAATTCGTTCTTACGTCAAACGTGGAAATGAATTTGAGAATCGCTCGTGATAATTAGAAGAGTCAGGTAAGATCCTGGGAAAAGACCTGTGGGTTATGGCCCACTCAAGAGAAACACCGTTGAAATGATTTTAAATAGATATTGCACCGGTTGAATTAAATGGCTTGAATGAGATAACAATTTCGAAATAGCTTGAACGGATTAAGAATGGAAACACAAATCTTCTGAGATATCTTCAACACTACGGAACAAATGAATAGCAAGAGGTGAGTGATTGAGAGGTGCACCGGCATGAGAAAACATTAGAAACGAGGAAAGAAATATGATGAAAACCGAAAGCTTGAATTGAATCCACCGGAGAAGAAAAGAGAACGAAGAATAATGAACTTGAAGCTCCATTAGTATCTTCCTGAAAATCACCAAATAAGAACATAGAATCCTACTCTCCGATATATATAGTCCTCAGACTCAAAACATTTTTGTTCTAGACTCAACAACATCAGCGATTCGATCAAGCAAGGGCTCCTAAGTTAGGGATGGCTCTGATACCAACTTGTAACACCCACGATGCGGCTATATCTCCCACGTGTTGAGGCACGACTTGGAGGCATAACCGCATGGTGGTTTTGTTGCAAGAAGGGTCATCTTCACACAATCCCATGTAATGAACAAGAATGGGATAAAGAGATGGCTTACAATCGCCACTTCACACAATGAACATATAAATCGTACATCATTTAGAGAACACACATAGTCCGACTACGGACGAAGCCAAAAGAAAAGAAGATAACCCAACTGCTAGATCCCTGATCGTCCCAACTGGGCTCCACTACTGATCAACATGAAATGAAACATAGCAACGACCAAGATCTTCATTGAGCTCCCATATGAGCTCGGTTGCATCACCTGCATTGGTATCATCGGCACCTACAACTATTGTGATAATATCTGGTGAGTCACGAGGACTCAACAATCTCAAAACCCGCAAGATCAAGACTATTTAAGCTTATGGGTAGGAAGTGGTAATGAGGTGGAGTTGCAGCAAGCACTAAGCAAATATGATGGCTAACATATCCAAATAAGAGCGAGAAGAGAAGCAATGGAACGATCATGAAGCTAGAAGTGATCAAGAAGTGATCCTGAAACTACTTACATTCAACCATAACACAAACTGTGTTCACTTCCCGGACTCTGCCAAGAAGAGACCATCATGGCTACACACGCGGTTGATACATTTTAGTTAAGTCAAGTGTCAAGTTCTCTACAACCGGATATTAAAAAATTCCCATCTGCCACATAACCGCGGGCACGGCTTTCGAAAGTTTATACCCTGGAGGGTGTCCCAACTTAGCCCATTATAAGCTCTCACGACCAACGAAGGATATTCCTTCTCCCGGGAAGACCCAATCAGTCTCGAAATCCCGGTTACAAGACATTTCGACAATGGTAAAACAAAACCAGCAAGACCACCCGACTGTGCCGACAAATCCCGATAGGAGCTGCACATATCTCGTTCTCAGGGCACAACGGATGCGCTTTCCGTACAACTAAAACCAGACCTCAAGTTTCCCTGAGGGGGTGCTGCAAAGGGCTATAGTTTTGACCAACACTTAGAGGAGCACTGGCCCGGGGGGTTAAAATAAAGATGACCCTTGAGTCTGCAGAACCCAAGGGAAAAAGGCTTAGGTGGCAAATGTTAAAACCAAGGTTGGGCCTTGCTGGAGGAGCTTTATTCAAAGCGAACTGTCAAAGGGGTCCCATACACCCGGCCACGTAAGGAACGCAAAATCAAGGAACATAACACCGCTATGATGGAAACTAAGGCGGCAAGAGTGGAACAAAACACCAGGCATAAGGCCGAGCCTTCCACCGTTTACCAAATATATAGATGCATTAATTAAAATAAGAGATATTGTGATATCCCAACATAAATATGTTCCAACATGGAGAAATCTTCAACTTCACCTGCAACTAACAACGCTATAAGAGGGGCTGAGCAAAAGCAGTAACTTAGGCAAACAACGATTTGCTAGGAAAAGTGGGTTAGAGGCTTGACGTGGCAATATGGGAGGCATGGTAAACATGTGATAGGTAACGCAGCATAGCGATTGAACGAAGCAACTAGCAAGCAAAGGTAGAAGTGATATTGAGGGTAATGGTCATCTTGCCTGAGATCCGCTAGGAACAAGATCGAATCCATGAAGCACACGAACCAACGTAATGAAACAGGAACTATCCTCGCAATCGTAATGAAACGGGAACTATCAAGGAGAAGCGCAACCGGAAAGAAGCAAACAACATGGTAAATGCACAAGCATAAACACGGCATGATGCACATTCAAGTATGATGCATGTCCGGTTTAATGATTCATGGCATGGCAAAGTGCAACAAACAAAACTACAAGTTAAGTGGAGCTCAATATGCAACGATTTGCATATTGATGAAACACCACATTTGAGTTATTTAGTTCACTCTCGTTTAGGTACACAACAATATTAAATGTTGTTAAACATGGCAAGAGGTGAAACATAAGTAAACTAACTATCTAGGCAAGTTTAAATGAGACCGGAAACAACAAACAACAATTCCGGAAAATCCTCATATGCATATCTTGGAATTGGTACTGTTCTGCCCTAAAACATATTTTAATGTTGTTGAACATGCAAAGTAAGTGCACCAAGTTAAACTAGGCATTTTTTCCACCCCATTTACATATAAAGTTTATTAAATTCGGAGCTACGGTTAATTAGTTATGAAATAAAGCATTTTAACATGGCATTTGAGCAAATTTAAACAAACAGCAATTTAAACATTTTAACATGGATGAAAGTGGCAAATTATGAAACTAGATAAAATTCTAAGCATTTTACATATTTAAATCATTTTAATCCGATGCACCATTTGTGAGTTATTAAATGCATGATCTAGAAGGACTTTTCTGTAAAACAGTCGTTCACTGGATAATGCTAAAATCGCAGATCTGAAAAAATACTACACTGGGCCGAATCTGGCTGGCCTGATAAATGGAAAAAAACAAGACGAGGGGCGCTGGGATGTGGCCACACCCATGGGCTTTGGCCCGGTCGGTGGAGGCTGGATCAAAGGAGGTGGAGGGGCGCGGTCAACGCGTGTGGTCGTGCGAGCAGGGGAGGCGAGGGACGATGCAGATGATGGGCAGAGGAGGACTTGGCGCGGCGGCTCCTCAATGCAGGGTCGAAGCGGGGCGGCTGGGCGCTTGCCTGCAGGGAGGGCGGCGGACATGGCTTGCGAGGTGCAGGACTTGCGGAAGAGCACGGCGACAGGAACTTGGCGCGGGCGAGGTTCGGCTCGGTGTCGAGGTAGGGGTGGCGCTCGGGCTCCGTCTGCGGACGAGGCGAGGGACGACAGCTGGATCCGGCCAAGGGGCATCGGGGACGAATGGTTCTGGCTGACCGAGTGCGGCGGGGAAGGAAGCACGAGGCGATGCAGAAACTTGCACCGGCCACCATGGCAGCAGGGGCGAGCCCCGT
Organism: Triticum aestivum; assembly: GCF_018294505.1. Lineage (NCBI taxonomy): Eukaryota > Viridiplantae > Streptophyta > Magnoliopsida > Poales > Poaceae > Triticum > Triticum aestivum. The sequence continues at coordinate 237,898,387 of NC_057804.1, forward strand.
TCATTTGCTGGCAGAGAAGAAAACAAACGAGGGAGGGAGAGAGTTTAGAGGAGGTAGGAGAGGAAAACAGGGGAGAGGAAAAGGAGGCCGACACTGACTCATCTGCTGGGTTTACTAGCGCCGACCGTTGGCGCGGCCGCTGTCAGGGACGAAGGAGCTGCGGGAGGCCGAACTTGTCCAGGAGGCAGGGAAGGCAGAGGCCCGGTGGCGCTGGTAGTCGGAGGGGATCCGGGTCGAGGAGGTGGAGGCGATGGCGGGTTGGTTGTCTACGGGGCTTCTCTGATTGATGGGTTGGATCGAGCGTTGGCTGGAGTGTGAAATCAAGCAGTGGATGGATCCCGAGAGAGAGTAGGTAGGTGGCGGCGGCAGGAGGATGGATGGGACAGCTCCCTAGAAATTAGGGTTCAATCTGATTATATAGGTAAGGTGGGATTAGGTTAGGGGTTAATTCGTTCCTCCGATTGAAATTGGACGGTCGAAGATAAATGGCTTAGGGGAGTCCAACAAATAAACGCAGATGTTTTAGAGATGTTAGGGGATGATCCGGACTCTTTGGTAATGATAGAGCGGGTCAGGTTCAGAGCAGTTTTCAGACGTGCACAATAGGGGGGTCGGTGGTTGTGCAGAGGGAGATAAGACTAATGTGTGCAAGGTGTGGTTGGTCTTGGAATGGACAACGATAACAACAGAGAGACACGGCAACTACGAACTAACTAAGAGTTTTAAGAAAACAATGCCGATGCAATGCGGATGCAATGCGGATGATGACATGAGATGAAATGCATGACATGAACAAAATGCAAAAATAAAAGACAGAAACCCACCCACAAAAGAAAAATAATATATCACCTAGCCGGAAATGGCAAGTGTTGGAGTTACAAATATGGAAAGTTACATCCGGGTTGTTACACTCCCAAGGAGGGGCCAGCTTCTCCACCACCCAAGAGGGGCCGCGGCTGTCCCCGCAAGTACGCCGCGACCCCAGCGGCGGCTCCCAGGGGGCGCGGGCACGTTTCTTCAGGGGTCGGCTTCTCCCTTGGCGCTCATGGAGGAGCTTCTTCTTGTTGCAGGGGCCACCGGTCCCGGGCCAGCCCCCACGACGAGGGGAGTCACGCTATGGTTGCTCGCGCTCCCCGACCGCGGTTCTCTTTGCTGGACGTGCTCCCGGAGTTTGTGGTGTGGTCGGAGAGGCTCGTTGGCACCTTGTTCTGGATTTTGTGCTTCTTCTCCGACGAGCTGCCGTCCTCGAGGCTCGACGGCCTCTGGCTGTAGACCGACGGCTGCTGGAGCAGGGCCTCGTGGGTGGGGACTAAGCTCACAGCCACCAGCAGTATGGTCCTTACACGCGGTTGCAGGCGTTCGCCCACGCACGAGGCCTGAGCAGGAGGTGCACCCTCCACTTCAAGTACGACGGCCTGGCGACCCTCTATGTGAGGGTGTTCAGGGAGGATGCCGCCGCGTGGGGTGCTGCCCAGAAGACGATAGTGACGATGAGCTTTGCCTTGACGTCAGTCGCACCAGCGACGAGGGTGAGCTTGGCCTTGACAATGTCCACTTCTCCTTCCGTAGAGGCAGCTATTCCTCGGATGAGCGCTCGTGTAGCTACGGCTACGACCAGCCTCTGCACCGTTGAGCTCGTATCAAGGGTGGCGGTGGGTCGTCTCACCACCACGCCCCGGTGAAGCTGGAGGGGAGCCTGACCTGAGCTCGGGGCCACCAAACTTGGACTCGAGGCCTGCCGCGGCCTCGGGCCGCTTGAGGGTGAACTGGTGGAGCGTCGGGGGCACCGTGAGGTGCTGCTTGAGGATGCGGCCCTGGTGCTGGATCCGCACGGCCTTGGGCCACTTTTATTTAACCTTTACTTTCTTGTGCAATTCGAAAAAAAGTAGGTTGCCCCACTGGGGTGTGTAATGAACTATGGAATTTATGCCCTTTTATGCAAAGCTTATTATCTTAATGCTATGCCATGATATCTGTATTCTGGGTGGCCAAGGGTAGGATAACTTAGCTTGACATGTTTGTGGTTGCTTCCACCTCACGAGGGCTAGACCCTTGGCATCTGACGAAGCCCCCATTCCTAGTGACTCGGGAGGCGTTTAAGGCCTCAGGAGGCGTTGCGGACCTGCTGCAGAGCTGTTTAGAGAAAAGAGAGAAAACCTAATGAGCACCTCATTCCTACTTGCGTCAGCCCCCTCCCGTAGGTTAGCTATGGCTTAATGCACCGCTTCACACTACTCGAGGGGCACAGACATGATGGGGGTGCTGGTGCCTCTGAGCTTGATCGAGGGCTCCTCACAATGATAAAGTCGAAGCACTGGGGCAACGGGGTTCAGCAAGGTGTACTCGTGTGAGGGCGGTCCCACGCGCACACACCTGCCTAGCCCCCACGCACAAGGCGTGCGAGATAGAGTGACGGACAACTGCCACATCTTCCTGGCCCGGGCTAAGAGCGAACAAAACGAGAGGAGAGAAAATCCAACTTGGCAAACCAAAGCACGAAAGCACGAACTCAATTAAAGATGACTAAAATATTGCAAGCAACTTCAGAAAGCAAATGAACAGCCGCATCTGGCACCTAGTCTAGTCTTCTCACTAGCGCGGAGCTAAGTGCTGCCACTAGGATGTGGGAGGGAGCCCCCATGAGGCCCCAGGGCAGCTCTCAGGAAACTCTGGGGCATGTACAGTCCCACTCATTATTATGTGAGAGTGTCATGAGCGGAGACCTTCACAGGGCAGAGCCTTGGTTCTGGGGTAGAACTTTCAGAGGTGCTGGATGTTCCAGTTGTTCTGGATGCGAACCCCGTCCTGCGTCTCCAGGCGCACGGTGCCAGGCCTGGAGACCTTGACAATCCTAAACAGGCCCTCCCACATGGGAGAGAGCTTGTGCAGGCCCTCCCTGGAGAGCACCCGCCTCAGAACGAGGTCGCCCACCTCCAACGTCCTGGAGTGGACACTGCGGCAGTGGTACCGCCGCAACGCCTGCTGGTACCTTGCCGCTCAGAGCGAGGCTTGACAGTGGCATTCCTCCCCCAGCACGAGAGACATCCCCCGCATGGCATCCTGACGTGCCTCGCCGAATGCCAGGAACCACATGGAGAGATGCTTGACCTCATGTGGGAGAACCGCTTCAGCTCCGTAGACGAGGAAGAATGGCATCTCTCCCGTTGGCTTGGTCGCGGTGGTGCGGATGGACCACAACACGGACTGGAGCTCGTCGAGCCAGCCCCTGCCGTAGGCCTCGAGCTTCTTCTTGAAGGTCCCTGCCTTGAGTCCCCTCAAGACTTCTACATTGGCGCGCTCAGCCTGGCCGTTACTCCTAGGGTGTGCTGCTGAGGCATAGCATATCTGTGTTCCAAGGTTAGCACATTATGTTTTGAAAAGGTTGCTGATGAACTGCGAGCCGTTGTCAGTGATGATGCGGTTAGGGACCCCATACCGGCTCACGAGGCATTTGATGAACTTGACAGCTGATCCAGCTGGGATGGTGAGGACGGCTTCTACCTCTGCCCACTTGGTGAACTTGTTGATGGCGACGTAGAGGTAGCGGTAGCCCCCTTGCGCTTGGGGAAATGGCCCCAAGATGTCCAGCCCCCAGACCGCGGACGGCCATGTGAGCGGGATAGTCTGGAGGCCTTGTGCAGGCTACTGAATCTGCTTGGCATGGAACGCGCATGCTTCGCAGGAGCGCACCAGCTCGGTGGCGTCGCGGAGTGCTGTGGGCCAATAGAACCCACTACGGAACTCCTTGCCCATGAGAGTGTGTGATGAGAGTGGTGTCTGCAGTCCCCACCATGTATTTCTACCAGCAGCTCGAGCCCTTGCTCCCTGGAGATACATTGCTATTGGATTTCGGGATCCAGCAACCCGTGAGAGGTTCTAACACTGGGGTGTGTGTGGAGATCTCAACCTTCCCAGCCTGCCTACTCGCGATCCTCCCTAGCCTAGCGCGAAGAGCTCACAGAGTCACAAAGACACAGAGATTTATACTGGTTCGGGCTACCGTTGTGGTGTAATACCCTACTCTAGTGTGGTCTGGTGGGTTGCCTTAAGGGGCTATGGATGAACTAATTACAAGGATGAACAAGCCTCAGGAGGTGAGGTGTTCTTGAGCTGGTGTGGTTCTCTACTTGCTCTGGTTTTGGTCCCTTTCTAATGGTGGTGGCTAAGTCCTATATATAGTCGCCTTGGTCCTCTTCCCAAATATGAGCGGGAAGGGATTCCACAACGGCAGGATTTGGAAGGGGACAAGTAGTACAGTCTATCTTGTCAAAAGTAGTCTTCGCCTATGAAAAGCCTCTGGTCGTGACGCCGCGGGTGGGCTCAGTGATGACCTCCGTCCTGTCGTCCTAGCGGTCTTGGTCTTGTTGTACCAGAATGGAAACTTTTGGCTTATTCCTCGGGACTCCGCACCTGTGGCTTGCCGCTCTTGCACCTAAGAGGAAACCTGCGCTCTGCACACGCATGGCGCCCGCCTGGCCTTGGTCGTCATGGCTCACGTCAGCTGAGCCTCATGAGGTAGCTGCATAGATCTCTCCGCCCCTCAGGAGCCCTCCTGAGGAGGCCAACTCCTTCAGGGGTCTTGGCGTCATCCGCCTCGCGAGGCTTCGCCCCTCGCGAGGGTCTTGCTGCATTGGTGTCGAAGCTGGGCCGTACTAGTCCATCGATGGAGCCACGTGGTGGGCCGCAGGCAGGCAGGCCTGGATACCCCCAAGTCCAGGACGTCGACAGTAGCCCCGTGGCCCAAGGCACGCTCGGACCTGGCTTCCAGGCGAAGCCAAGGGGCAAGTGCGGAGCGCCACAGGACCTAACCGCCTGCATCCTTGATGACGTGTGGCGACTGATTGGACGTGGGTGACTCCGCTTCCCCACGCTGCCTCGGCAACTACTTGACTTGACTAGTCGATGCTGCATGTAGGGTGTCATGATGGCACGAGGTCGTGGAGGCCGGCGGTTGGCCTCCCTTGACTATAAATGTGAGGGAGGGGTGGAGCCCCCTCTCCATCTTCCCTTCGTCTTGCTCCCGCTTGCTTCTTACCTTTCTGTCTTGCTCCCATGGCGTCGCCGAAGAGGTTCTCAGCGCCCGAGAAAGGGAAGGCCCCCAAGGAGGGGACATCCTTCCCTCCTCCCAAGAGGGGCCGTGGCCATCCCCGCAAGCACCCTGCGGTCCCTTCGGCAGCATCCAGGGGGCGCGGACGTGCACCCCCCAAAGGCAGCATTGCGGCGGGTGCCCGTGATGGCACCTCTTCCCGCAGCGGGGGCTACCAGCCCCGGAGCAGCCCCCATGACGAAGGGAGGTGCGTTGTGATCGTGCGCCCGCCTCGGTCGCGCTTTTCTTCGCTGGATGTGCTTCCCGAGTTCATGGTGTGGTCGGAGATCCTGGTCGGCACCTTGCTCTGGCTCCCCCGCTTCTTCTCCGGTGAGCTTCCTTCTTCGGGGCTTGCTGGCCTCTGGCTGCAGGCTGATGGGTCCTGCAGTAGAGCCTCGTGGGTCAGCACCGAGGTTTCCGCCTCTAGCAGCATGGTGCTGACCCATGGCTGGCAGTCTTTTGCCCGCGCGCATAGCCTGGGCGGAAGGTGCATCCTCCACTTCAAGTACGAAGTCCTGGCGACCCTCTATGTGAGGGTATTTAGGGGGGACGGCCGCCGCGTGGGGTGCTGCCCGAAGGACAGCAGCGACGGCGATGGTGGCAATGGCAAGCTTGGCCTTGGTGACACGCGCTCCTCCTCTCGTGGCAGCAGCTCCTCCTCGGGTGAGAGCTCAAGCAGCGGTGGCTACGACCGGCCTCCATGTCATAGTTCTCGCGTCGAGGGCGCCGGTGGCTCGTCCTGTCGGAGCGCTCTAGTGAAGCCAGAGAGGAGCCCAGCCTGAAGCTGGGAGCCGGCAAACTTGGACTCAAGGCCGGTGGCCCCAGATCTCCTGTGGGAGAACTGGTGGAGCGACGGGCTACCTTGAGGCACTTCTTGAGGATGCAGCACTGGTGCCAAGCCCGCACGCTTTCGGGCCCTCTTTGTTTAGCTTTTCTTTTCTCCTGCAAATCAAAAAAAAAAGAATGTACCTTGCGAGGGTGTGTAATGAACTGTTGTTGTTATGCCTTTTTATGTTATGGTTGATGTCCCTGATGCTGTGTTGCAGTATTTGTAATTTGAGCGGGTCAAGGTAGGAAGGCTTAGCTTGATACGTGCGGTCGTCCTCCGCCTCATGAGAACCCATCCTTAGGTACTTGACAGGCCTCCCAGGGTGTATACCCTGTGCCCTCAAAAGATACATCTTGTGCCCTCGGGAGCCGCAACAGGGCAGAGCCGCCCCTTGCAGGAAGAGAAAATTTGTCGAGCGACTTGCTCCCCTTTACGCGAGCCCCCTGCCACCAGTGGGACTTGATCGAGGGCTCCTCGCAAGGATAAAGCCGAAATAACGGGGTTTGGCACGGTGCATGCGCACAAAGGCAAGCCCTGGGCGCACACACCTACCTAGTCCAATGCGCGAGGAGCGCGAGGAGAAGTGGCGGGCGACTTCCACCTCCCTCATGTCCTTAGACCAAAGCAGCTTAGGAGAAACACACTTGAGGAACCAGCGCTCGAGAATACCAAATCCATTGCAGAACCTACTAAGAAAACCGCAAGCAACTTCAGAAAGCAAATGAACAGCCGCGTCTGGCACCTAATCTAGTCTTCTCACTAGCGCGGAGCTAAGTGCTGCCACTAGGACGTGGGAGGGAGCCCCCATGAGGCCCCAGAGCGACTCTCTGGAGACTCCGGGGCATGTATAGCCCCACTCATTATTACGTGAGAGTGTCACAAGCGGAGACCTTCATATGCCGGAGCCTTTCTTCAGGGGTAGAACTTCCGGAGGTGCTGGATGTTCCAGGCGTTCTGTATGGCGACCCCATCCTTTGCCTCCAGGCGCGCCACGCCAGGCCTAGAGACACTGGCGACCCTAAACGGGCCCTCCCACATGGGACAGAGCTTATGTAGACCCTCCCTAGAGAGCACCCTCCTCAAGACAAGATCGCCCACCTCTAACGTCATGGAGCGGACGCTGCGGCAGTGGTACTGCCGCATCGCCTGTTGGTACCTCGCTGCCCGGAGCGAGGCTTGACGGCGGCATTCCTCCCCCAATACGAGATCGATCCTCTGCATGGCGTCCTGCTGCATTTCGTCGAATGCCAGGACCCGCGTGGAGTGATGCCTGACCTCGTGAGGGAGAACCGCTTCTGCTCCGTAGATGAGGAAGAAAGGCGTTTCTCCTGTTGACTTGGTCGCGGTGGTGCAGATAGACCATAGCACGGACTGCAGCTCGTCGAGCCAGCCCCTGCCGCAGGCCTCGAGCTTCTTCGTGAAAGTGCGGGTGTTGAGGCCCCTTAGGACCTCCGCGTTGGCCCTTTCAGCCTGTCCATTGCTTCGTGGGTGTTCTACTGAGGCATAGCAGATCTGCATTCCATGGTTAGCTTAGTATGTTTTGAAAAGATTGCTTGTGAACTGCGAGCCATTGTCGGTGATGATGCGGTTGGGGACCCCAAATCGGCTCACGATTCCCTTGATGAACTTGACGGCTGATCTTGCTGGGATGGTGCGCACAGCTTCTACTTCCGCCCACTTGGTGAACTTGTCGATGGCGTCGTAGAGGTATCAGTAGCCTCCTGGCACCCGAGGGAATAGCCCCAATATGTCCAGCCCCCAGACCGCGAATGGCCACGTGAGCGGTATCGTCTGGAGGCCCTGCGTGGGCTGATGGATCTGCTTGGCATGAAACTGGCATGCTTCACAAGAGCGCACCAGCTCTGTAGCGTCATTGAGTGGCGGTGGGCCAGTAGAAGCCGCTGCGGAATGCCTTGCCCACCAGGGTGCGGGACGAGGACTGGTGCCCGCAGTCCCCACCATGTATGTCTGCTAGCAGCTCGAGCCCCTGTTCCCTAGAGATGCACCGCAAAGAAACGTCATTGGGCCTCCTACGGATTAACTCACCAACTTTGATGCAGTACGCGGTGGCCTGGCGGGCTACGTGCTCGGCGTCCTCCTCCTTCTCTAGTAGGATCCCCTGAAGCAAGTACGCCTTGAACTCCTCCGTCCAGCACCCCTCCTCCTGCTCAAGCGCAACCAGCAAGCAGGCTCCTGAGGGATGACCACAGGCTGGATCTCCCGTCTCTGGTGCCTGTGGCAGGTCATCCTAAGGTGGTGCTGGAGTCGTGACATGCGGAACCACATATGGCTTGAAGAGCCGCTCCTCAAACACCCCTGGCTCCTGAGGGAGCCTGCGAGAGGCTCTTTTGGCGATGTCGTCTTCTTCCTTGTTCGTCCCACGTGGCACATGCTATGGCTCCACGACCATGAACTGCTTCTCCATCTTGCGCACCTCTTCTAGGTACGCCTCCATGTGTTCATCCTTAGGCGTGTACTCCTTGTTGGAGAAATTGACGAGAAGCTGGGAATCGCCCTTGATGGTGAGGTGTCATACCCCCAGTGCGGCCGCGGCCCTGAGCCCAGCGAGCAAGCCTTCGAATTTTGCGATGTTGTTGGAGACCTTCTCACCCCACTGAAAGCAGAGTTGTACCGCATAGCAAAGGTTGTCCTTTGTGGGAAAGATGAGGATGGCCCCTGCCACTGCGCCTTGCCGAGCAAACGCCCTGTCGAAGTACATGAACCATCCGTCTGGCTCTTCATCTCCTGGCAGGAGGGAGCAGTCCTCACCTTCTTCGCGATCTAGAGCATCGGTCCACTCAGCCACGAAGTCAGCGAGGGCCACGCCCTTGATGACCCTTGTGGTACTGTATTCGAGATCAAATGCTTGAAGCTCAATGTTCCATTCTGCAACTCGCCCAGCTGCGTTTGGGCTCCGGAGCATCCTCTCTAGCGGGTATGCCGAGACAACTTTGATGGGGTGGCCTTGAAAGTAGTGGCGCAGCTTCCTGGAGGCGACTAGAAGTGCGAGCAAGAGATTCTATGGCATGGGGTATCGTGCCCAGACTTCCCTCATTATTGTACTGACGAAGTAAACGTGGTGCTCAACGAGGAAGGAGGCATCAACAGAATCTTGTTCTTCACGGGGGCTCAGGTCCCTTTCGGCCTCATGAGGCCTGTGCTCCAGAGCCTCGATAGCCATGGGGCCATTCGTAGCCTTAGGAGGAATATCGACTGTTGCGCCGGCTGAGTCTTCAGATGCCTTCCCTGAGCTGTGCTGCACTTCGCTTGCTGGTTGTGCATCCTACTGCAGCTTCTTGACTGGGCGCTCCTTCCTTAGCGCTACCAGGGCAGCGCTTGCTGAGTGTGGGGTTGCTGCCAAATAGAGCACCAAGGGCTCGAGAGGGCATGGTGCCACCATCACGAGTGAACTGGTCAGATATCTCTTAAGGTCCTGGAAGGCTGCGTCTGCCTCGGGGGTCCACTCGAATGGCTCCTTCCTTTTCATCAACTTGAAAAACGGGAGGGCGCAGTCCCCCAGCTTGGAAATGAAGTGTCCAAGCGAGGTTATGTAGCCAGCCAGCTTCTGCATCTCCTTCAGGGTTTGCGGGGGGTTCATGTCTTCTATTTCCTTGACATTTTCTGTGTTAGCCTCGAACCCTCTATGCGATACCAAGAAGCCCAACAGCTTGCTGGAGGGGACCCTGAACACACACTTCTTGGGGTTAAGCCAAAGATCCACCGTACGTAGGTTGGCGAACGTCTCCTCCAGATCTTCTATCAGAGGCCTGGCCTCACGAGACTTCATCACAATATCATCGATGTAGGCCTCCGCGTTTCTCCCGAGCTGCGAACCCAGGGCGATGTGCATCAACCGCTGGAATGTTGCCCCGGCGTTGCGCAGCCCGAAGGGCATGCAGGTGTAGCAGTACACCCCGCATGGGGTGAGGAATGCCGTCTTCTCCACATCCTCCACGACAATCTTGATCTGGTGGTAGACGGAGAAGGCATCCAGGAAGCACAACAGGTCACACTCGGCGGTGGAGTCGACGATCTGGTCAATGCGGGGGAGCGGAAAGGGATCTTGAGGGCAGACCTTGTTGAGGTTGGTGAAGTCGACACACATGTGCTCCTTTCCTCCTTTCTTGGGGATGATGACGGGGTTCGCCAACCACTCTGGGCATCGCACCTCTCTGATGACCCCTGCGGCTTGTAGCTTACGGGTTTCTTGGACAATGAAGGCCTGCTTTTGGGTGTACTGCCGGCGAGCCTTCTGCTTCACCGACTGCACATTTGGGCATACTCTCAGGTGGTGATTGATTATCCCCCTCGGGACCCTGGCCAGGTGTTTGAGTTCCCAGGCGAATACATCCTTGTTGGCTCGCAGAAATATGATCAATGCCTCCTCTTGATGCTGTGGGAGGCCAACACCTATGGTGAAGGTGGCGCTGGCCGTCCCATCCTCGCATACCGGCACTTGCTTCATCTCCGCTCGGTCCTGGGAGAACAACTGCTTCTTCTTGGCAGGCGCTGCCTCTGGGGCCTCCTGATCCTCCTTCTTGCCGGGTATTGTGGTCGCGGTTGTCCTGAAGGTGAGCTTGAGGGCCTGCAGCGCGCCTTTGGTGTCTCCTGCCACCGTGAGGACACCGTTGTTGCACGACATCTTCATGAGGTTGTACGCGGGACAGGTCGCAGCCATAAACTGCACCAAGGCTGGGTATCCCAGAAAGGCGTTGTACGGCAGGTTGATCTTGGCGATGTCGAAGTTGATGAGCTCGGTGCGGTAGTTGTCGCGGGTCCCAAAGGTGACATCGAGGCGGATCTGCCCCAAGGGCCTAGTGGAACCATCTCCAACTCCAGAAAAAGGCTTGGAGGGGCAGACCGGCTGGACGGTACATGGAGCAGGCCGAAGGCCTCCGGGGATAGCACGTTGAGGAAGGCTCGGCCGTCGATGAGGGTCCTGGTGATCGCCACGTGGCAGATGGTGGGGGTGCAGAGCATCGGGAGCACGCCTGCTCCCGTCGTGGCAACAGGGTGATCTTCGGGGCTGAAGGGGAGGTTAGCTTGGGGCGCTGCCCAGCCCGGGGGAGCCCCCGAGCCCAACTGATTGTTGCCTGCTCGCCGATAGAACTTCTTGACGTGGCGGTCGGAGGGTGGCGCTTGCGAGCCGCCCAGGAGAGCTGCGACAACCGGGGGCACCGGGGTCGAGTAGTGGGCGAGGAAGAGGTCGCGCAGCTCCTCCCAGGAGGCCACAGAAGATGTCAGCATGTTGAGCAACCAAGCGCATGGCGTGCCTACGAGGGCCATGGGGAACCAGTTGGCCTTCACCTCGTCATCTCCACCAGCCGCCCAGACTGCTTCCTCGTATGCCTGAAGGAAGGGTGCTGGATCCACCGCACCGTCATAGCGCGGCGGCATCTCCGGTCGGAACTTGTGTGGCCACTGCACTTGCCGCAGGGAGAGGGCGAAGCAGCGCAGCCCCGGCGCTTCGCGCGTTGACGAGGCCGACGGAGGAGCGCCCGCCATGTGGATCAGTGGCATGATCTGGAGGTCGATGAAGAGGATTCCGATGCACCCCTACCTGGCGCGCCAAATGTCAGATTCGGGATCCGGCAACCCGTGAGAGGTTCGAACACTAGGGTGTGTGCGGAGATCTCAACTTGCCCAGCCTGTCTACTCGCAATCCTCCCTCGCCTAGCGCGAAGAGCTCACACAATCACAAAGACACAGAGATTTATACTGGTTCGGGCCACCGTTGTGGTGTAATACCCTACTCCAGTGTGGTGTGGTGGATTTCCTCGAGGGGCTATGGATTTGAAAGGGGACAAGTAGTATAGTATATCCTGACAAAAGTAGTCTTCGCCTACGAAAAGCCTCTTCGTGACGCCGCGGTGGGCTCGGTGATGACCTCCATCCTTCCGTCCTGGCGGTCTTGGTCTTGTTGTACCAGAATGCAAACCTTTGGCTGATTCCTCGGGACTCCGCGCGTGTGGCTTGCCGCTCTTGCACCGAAGAGGAAACCTGCACTTTGCACCCGCCTGGCGCCCGCCTGGCCTTGGTCGTCGTGGCTCACGTCAGCTGAGCCTCATGAAGTCGCTGCATAGATCTCTCTACCCCTCATGAGCCCTCCTGAGGAGGCCAACTCCTTCAGGGGTCTTGGTGTCGTCCGCCTCGCGAGGCTTGGCACCTCGCGAGGGTCTTGCTGCGTTGGTGTCAAAGCTGGGCCATACCAGGCCATCCATGGAGCCACGTGGTGGGCCGCAGGCAGGTTGGCCTGGATACCCCCAAATCTAGGACGCCGACAATCGGAAGGAAATGTCATTTGGCCTTTTGTGGTACAACTCATCGTCACGGATGCAGTACGTGGTGGTCTGACGAGCCACACACTCGGCGTCCTCCTCCTTCTCCGGCAGGGTCCATGGAGCAGGTACGTCTTGAACTCCTCGGTCTAGCACTCCTCCTGAAGCTCGAGTGCGAGGAGAAGGTGGGCCCCTGAAGGCGGGTCGCATGCTGGGGCGCGTGTTGATGGTGCTTGGGGTAGATCGTCCCGAGGTGGTGCTGGTGTTGCGGCGAGGAGAGTCGCCGATGGCTTGAAGATCCATTCCTCAACCACCCCAGGCTCCTGAGGTAGCCTCCAAGATGCTCTTTTGGCGATGTCATCCACTTCCTTGTTAATTCCTAACGGCACATGCTGTAGTTCCAAGCCCAGGAACCATTTCTCCATCTTACGTACCTTTTCCAGGTATGCCTCCATATGCTCGTCCTTGTGTGTGTACTCTTTGTTGGATAAGTTGATGAGGAGATGGGAGTCGCCCCTGATGGTGAGACGCTTCACCCCCAATGCCGACGTGGCTCTGAGGCCGAGGAGCAAGCCTTCGTACTCTGCGATGTTGTTGGAGACCATTTGGCCCTGCTAAATAGAGAGTTGTACCGCGTAGTAGAGCTTGTCCTTGATGGGTGAGATGAGGACGGACCCACCCCCCGCACCTTGTCATGAGAATACGTTGTCGAAGTACATGATCCACCCATCTGGCGCCTCGTCTCCAGGCAAGAGGGAGCGGTCCTCACATATCCAGCGGTCAGGGGCGTCAGTCCATTCTGCCATGAAATTTGCAAGGGTCGCGCCCTTGATGACCCTGGTGGTGCTGAACTCAAGAAGGAATTCCTAAAGCTCGATGTTCCACTCTGTAACCCACCCGGCAGCATTAGGGTTCCGGAGCACCCTCTCCAATGGGCTGGCTGAAACGACCTTGATGGGATGCCCCTGGAAGTAGTGGCGTAGCTTCTGGGAGGCGACAAGGAGTGCGAGCAGGAGCTTTTGCAGCATGGGGTAGCGCGCTCGTGCCTCCTGTAGCACCGTGCTGAGGAAGTAGACCGGGTGCTCATGAGGGAGGAGGTGCTGGTGAGGTCTTGTGTCTCTTGAGGATGCGAGCCATCAGGGGTCCCATCACCTGCCGTGCCGACTGTGACTTCGTGAGCCTCAACCTCAGGACCCCCTTCGGCCGAACAGTCGGTTTGAGCCTCAGGAGGGATGTTGGCTGTCGGATCATCTGAGGCCTCAGGAGTACCATCCTGAGGCTGCTACGCCTCTCTTGGTGACTGGAAGCCTTGCTGAGGGTCCTTGATCGTGCGCTCTTCTCTTAGCGCCACCAGAGCGGCGTTGGCGGAGTGAGAGGGCGCAGTGCCACCATAACCAGCGGGCTGGTCAGGATCTCTTGAGGTCTTGAAAGGCTGCATCAGCTTCAGGGGTCCACTCAAACGGCCCCTTCATTTTCATAAGCTTGAAGAATGGGATGGCGCGTTCCCCCAGCTTGGATATGAAGCGCCCCAGCGAGATCATGCAACCCGCCAGCTTCTTTATCTCCTTGATCGTCTGCGGGAGGGATAATGTCTTCTATGGCCTTGACCTTCTCCGGATTGGCCTCGAATCCTCTGTGCGACACTAGGAAACCCAGCAGCTTGCCAGAGGGAACCCCGAACACGCACTTCTCGGGATTGAGCTGCAGGTCCACCTTGCGCAGGCTGGCAAACATTTCCTTCAGGTCGTCAAATCAGGGTCTTCACCTCCCGAGATTTCACCACTATGTCATCAACATAGGCCTCAACGTTTCTCCCGAGATGCCGGCCCAGGGCGATGTGCATCAGCCGCTAGAAGGTAGCCCCGTGATTGCGTAGCCCAAAAGGCATGCAGGTGTAGCAGTACACCCTGCAGGGGGGCAGGTACGCTGTCTTCTCGACATCTTGCATGACCATCTTGATTTGGTGGTAGCCCGAGAAGGCATCCTAAAAGCACGGCAGGTCACACTCGGCGGTGGAGTCAATGATCTGGTCGATGCGTGGAAGCGGGAAGGGATCCTGAGGGCAAGCCTTGTTGTGGTTGGTGAAGTCGACACACATGCGCTCCTTCCTTCCTTTCTTGGGGACGACGACTGGGTTTGCCAGCCATTCCGGGTACCATACCTCCCGGATAACTCCAACATCATGCAGCTTGCGGGTTTCTTGGACAATGAAAGCCTACTTCTCGGTGGACTGTTGCTACCTCTTGAGCACTGTGTTGGATTTCCCCGAAGAGGAGAGGATGATGTAGTAAAGTAGCGTAAGTATTTCCCTCAGTTTTTTAGAACCAAGGTATCAATCCAGTAGGAGACCACGCAAAAGTCCCTCGTACCTACACAATACGATAGCAACTCGCAACCAACGCTTAGGGGTTGTCAATCCCTTCACGGTCACTTACGAGAGTGAGATCTGATAGAGATAATATTTTTGGTATTTTTGACAGATAGATGCAAAGTAAAAATAAAAGGTAAAGTAAAAACAAAGCAAGTAAATAAAGTGATATAGATTAATATGATGAGAATAGACCCGGGGGCCATAGGTTTCACTAGTGGCTTCTCTCAAGAGCATAAGTATTCTATGGTGGGTGAACAAATTACTATTGAGCAATTGACAGAATTGAGCATAGTTATGAGTATATCTAGGAAATGATCATGTATATAGGCATCACGTCCAAAACAAGTAGATCGAAACGATTCTGCATCTATTACTATTACTCCACTCATCGACCGCTATCCAGCATGCATCTAGAGTATTAAGTAAAAACAGAGTAACGCCGTAAGCAAGATGACATGATGTAGAGGGATAAATTCATGCAATATGATAAAAAAACATCTTGTTATCATCGATGGCAACATTACAATACGTGCCTTGCAATTCTTTCTGTCACTGAGTAAGGACACCTCAAGATTGAACCCAAAGCTAAGCACTTCTCCCATTGCAAGAACTACCAATCTAGTTGGCCAAACCAAAAAGATAATTCGAAGAGACTTGCAAAGATAACTCAATCATACATAAAAGAATTCAGAGAAGAATCAAATATTTTCCATAGATAATACTGGATCATAAACCCACAAATCATCGGTCTCAACAAACACACCGCAAAAAGAAGATTACATCGAATAGATCTCCATGAGAGAGGGGGAGAACATTGTATTGAGATCCAAAAAGAGAGAAGAAGCCATCTAGCTACTAGCTATGGACCCGAAGGTCTGAAGTAAACTACTCACACTTCATCGGAGAGGCTATGGTGATGATGTAGAAGCCCTCCGTGGTGGATGCCCCCTCCGGCGGAGCTCCGGAACAGGCCCCAAGATGGGATCTCATGGATACAGAAGGTTGCGGCGGTGGAATTAGGTTTTTGGCTCCTCTTCTGATCGTTCGGGGGTACGTAGGTATATATAGGAGGAAGGAGTACGTCGGTGGAGCTCCGAGGGGCCCACGAGGTAGGGGGCGCGCCCAGGGGGGCGCGCCTTCCACCCTCGTGACCTCCTCGGGCACTGCTTGGAGTAGGGTCCAAGTCTCTTGGGTCACGTTCAATTGGCAAATCACGATCCCAAAGGTTTCATTCCGTTTGGACTCCGTTTGATATTTTGTTTCTCCGAAATACTGAAAAAGGCAAAAAACAGCAATTCTGGGCTGGGCCTCCGGTTAATAGGTTAGTCCCAAAAGTAATATAAAAGTGGAAAATAAAGCCCAATATAGTCCAAAACAGTAGATAAAGTAGCATGGAGCAATCAAAAAATATAGATACGTCGGAGACGTATCAAGCATCCCCAAGCTTAATTCCTGCTCGTCCTCGAGTAGGTAAATGATAAAAAAGAATTTTTGATGCGGAGTGATACTTTGGCATAATTTCAATATAAATCTTCTTAATTGTGATAAGAATATTCAGATCCGAAAGATTCAAGACAAAAGTTCATATTGACACAAAAATAATAATACTTCAAGCATACTAATCAAAGCAATCATGTGTTCTCAAAATAACATGGCAAAAGAAAGTTCATCCCTACAAAGTCCTATAGTTAGGATATGCTTAATTTTCGTCACACAAAGATGTTCCCAACTTCTATACCCCCGATGACAAGCCAAGAAATTGTTTCATACTTAAATAATCTCAAACTTTTTCAACCTTCACGCAATACATGAGCGTGAGCCATGGATATAGCACTATGGGTGGAATAGAATATGATGATGGGGATTGTGTGGAGAAGACAAAAAAGGAGAAAGTCTCACATCAACTAGGCGTATCAACGGGCTATGGAGATGCCCATCAATAGATATCGATGTGAGTGAGTACGGATTGCCATGCAACGGATGCACCAGAGCTATGAATGCTCAACAAAAGAAAACTAGTGGGTGTGCATCCAACCTGCTTGCTCACGAAGACCTAGGGCATTTGAGGAAGCCCATTGTAGGAATATACAAGCCAAGTTCTATAATGAAAAATTCCATTAGTACGAAAAAGACAACTTATGAGACTCATTACATGAGGAACAAGGTGCTACTTTGAAGCACAATATATGAGACTCACTACATGAAGAACAAGGTGCTACATTGAAGCACAAGTGTGGAAAAAGAGATAGTAGAATTGCCCCTTTTTTGGGCCTTTATTTTTTTCTTTTTGGCCTCTCTTTTTTTGGGCAATGCTCTAATAATGATGACCATCACACTTCTATTGATTACAACACAAGGATTACAACTCGAAACTTAGAACAAGATATGACTCTATATGAATGCCTCCGGCGGTGTACCGGGATGGTGCAATGAATCAAGAGTGACATGTATGGAAAATAATGCATGGTGGCTTTGCCACAAATACGATGTCAACTACAAGATCATGCAATGGCAATATGACAAAAGTAATGTATGTCATGATGATGATGGTGGAAGTTGCATGGCAATATATCTCGGATTGGCTATGGAAATGCCATGATAGGTAGGTATGGTGGCTGTTTTGAGGAAGAAATAAGGAGGTTTATGTGTGATAGAGCGTATCGTATCACGGGGTTTGTATGCACCAGCGAAGTTTGCGCCAACTCTCAAGGTGAGAAAGGGCAATGCACGGTACCGAAGAGGCTAGCAAAGGCGGAAAGGTGAGAGTGCGTATAATCCATGGACTCAACATTAGTCAAAAGAACTCATATACTTATTGCAAAAATTCAGAAGCCATCAAAAATTCAAGTACTACACGCATGCTCCTAGGGGGATAGATTGGTAGGAAAATACCATCGCTCGTCCCCGACCGCCACTCATAAGGATGCACAAGCCAGGTACACTTCATGTTTCAAATTTGTTACACAACTTTAACCATACGTGCATGCTACGGGACTTGCAAACTTCAACACAAGTATTTATCAAATTCATAATCACCCAACTAGCACGACTTTTATATTATCACCTCCATATCTCAAAACAATTATCAAGCATCAAACTTATCTTAGTATTCAATTCACTCAAAAGAAAGTTTCACATATCTTGAACACCATGTATATTAACATTAAGCAAATTACCATGCTATTAAAGACTCTCAAAATAATCTAAGTGAAGCATGCGAGATCAAAAGTTTCTTTAAAACAAATCCACCACTGTTCTCTAAAAGATCTAAGTGAAGTTCTAGAGCAAAAATTATCACGCTCAAAAGGTATAAGTGAAGCACAATGAGCAAAACTATCAAGCTCAAAAGATATAAGTGAAGCACATAGAGTATTCTAACAAATTCTAATTCATGTATGGATCTCTCAAAAGATGTGTACATCAAGGATGATTGTGGAAGACTAACAAGCAAAGACACAAATAATGCAAGACGCTCCAAGCAAAACACATATCATGTTGGTGAATAAAACTATAGCTCCAAGTAAATTACCGATGGAAGTGGACGAAAGAGGGGATGCCTTCCGGGGCATCCCCAAGCTTTGACTTTTTGGTGTCCTTGGATTATCTTGGGGGTGCCATGGGCATCCCCAAGCTTAGGCTATTTCCACTCCTAGTTCCATAATCCATCAAAAGAATTCACCCAAAACTTGAAAACTTCACAACACAAAACTCAACAGAAATCTCGTGAGCTCCGTTAGAGAAAGAAAACAAAAGACTACTTCAAAGTACTGTAATGAACTCATTCTTTATTTATATTGGTGTTAAACCAACTGTATTCCAACTTCCCTATGGTTCATAGACTGAATTACTAGCCATAGATGCATTGAAATAAGCAAACAACACACGAAAAACAGAATCTGTCAAAAACAGAACAGTCTGTAGCAATCTGTAACTAACACAAACTTCTGGAACTCTAAAAATTCTACCAACATAGGAAGTCCTGTAGAATTTTTTTATTGATCATCATAAAAAAGAATCAACGCAAGATCACTTTCCTGTGATTTATCATAACTAAATTCGTGCGCGCAAAGTTTCTGTTTTTCAGCAGAATCAAATCACCTATCATCGTAGGTTATCCTATAGGTCCTACTTGGCACAAACACTAATTAAAACATAAAACCACATCCAAACAGAAGGTAGATGGATTATTTATTTCTAAACATAAGCAAAAACAAAAAAACACAAAATAAAATTGTGTTGCCTCCCAAAAAGAGCTATCGTTTAACGCCCTTAGCTAGGCATAAAAGCAAGGATAGATCTAGGTATTGCCATCTTTGGTAGGCAATCCATAGGTGGCTCTCATGATAGATTCATATGGTAATTTTATTTTTTTTCTAGGGAAGTGTTCCATACCCTTCATTAAGGGAAATTGGAATCTAATATTCCCTTCCTTCATATCAATAATTGCACCAATCGTTCTAAGGAAAGGTCTACCAAGAATAATAGGACATGAAGTATTGCAATCTATATCAAGAACGATAAAATCTACGGGCACATAATTCCTATTTGCAACAATAAGAACATCATTAATTGTTCCCATAGGCTTTTTAATAGTGCAATCCGCAAGATGCAAGTTTAGAGAGCAATCATCAAAATGACAGAAATCTAGCAAATCACATAAAGTTTTGGGAATAGTAGAGACACTAGCACCCAAATCACATAAAGCATGAAACTCAAAGTCTTTAATTTTAATTTTAATAGTAGGTTCCCACTCATCATAGAGTTTTCTAGGGATAGAAACTTTCATCTCAAGTTCTTCTTCATAAGATTGCATCAAGGCATCAACAATATGTTCGGTAAAGGCCTTATTTTGACTGTAAGCATGAGGAGATTCTAGCATGGATTGCAACAAGGAAATACAACCAATCAAAGAGCAATTTTCATAATTAAATTCCTTGAGATCCAAAATAGTGGGTTTAGCAACATCACGGTTTCTATTTATTTCAATCCCACTTTCATCAATTTCATTATCAAGATCTAGAAACTCTGAATTCTTAGAACGCCTTCTAGGTAAAGGAAGATAATCTTCAAATTCATCAAGATTCAAATTGCAAAAAAAAGATTTAATGGGGGACACATCAATAACTTTTAGATCTTCATCTTGATTTTCATAGGGATTCGGTTTAGCGGCCATCTTATTGACTAAGGTAGCTTGCATATCCGAAATTTCAGCGGTCATCTTTTCAAGACGAGCAATTTGGGCCCTTATACCATCAAATTCTTTAGACATATCATCGAGTTCTTTATTCATAAAGCTCATAAAACTTTTTTGTTCCTTAAGTTCGTTTCTAAAGAAATTATTATGCTCAAATTGCAAAACCATAAACTTTCTAACGTTGCTTTCGATTTCCTCTAGCCTTTTAAGGTGAAGGTCACCAAATCTAGGTAGAGCCATCGCAACAAAAAGGCAAGCTAACACACGAACAAGCAGGAAGGCAAACGGGAAAGAGAGGTGGAGATTGGGAAAGAGAGGGCAAATAAAACGGCAAGGGTGAAGTGGGGGAGTGGAAAGCGAGAGACAAATGGCAAATAATGTAATGCAAGAGATAGGGATTGCGATGGGTACTTGGTATGGTTGACTTGCTTGCGTGAGCCTTCCCGGCAACGGCGCCAGAAATTCTTCTTGCTACCTCTTGAGCACTGCGTTGGATTTCCCCGAAGAGGAGAGGATGATGCAGTAAAGTAGCGTAAGTATTTCCCTTAGTTTTTGAGAACCAAGGTATCAATCCAGTAGGAGACCACGCACAAGTCCCTCGTACCTACACAAAACGATAGACACTCACAACCAATGCTTAGGGGTTGTCAATCTCTTCACTGTCACTTACGAGAGTGAGATCTGATAGAGATAATATTTTTGGTATTTTTGATAGATAGACGCAAAGTAAAAATAAAAGGTAAAGTAAAAAACAAAGCAAGTAAATAAAGTGATATAGATTGATATGATGAGAATAGACCCGGGGGCCATAGGTTTCACTAGTGGCTTCTCTCAAGAGCATAAGTATTCTACGGTGGGTGAACAAATTACTGTTGAGCAATTGACAGAACTGATCATAGTTATGAGTATATCTAGGCAATGATCATGTATATAGGCATCACGTCCAAAACAAGTAGATCGAAATGATTCTGCATCTACTACTATTACTCCACTCATCGACTGCTATCCAGCATGCATCTAGAGTATTAAGTAAAAACAGAGTAACGCTGTAAGCAAGATGACATGATGTAGAGGGATAAATTCATGCAATATGATAAAAAAAACCATCTTGTTATCCTTGATGGCAACAATACAATACGTGCCTTGCAACTCTTTCTGTCACTGAGTAAGGACACTGCAAGATTGAACCCAAAGCTAAGCACTTCTCCCATTGCAAGAACTACCAATCTAGTTGGCCAAACCAAAAAGATAATTCGAAGAGACTTGCAAAGATAACTCAATCATACATAAAGAATACAGAGAAGAATAAAATATTTTCCATAGATAATACTGGATCATAAACCCACAATTCATCGGTCTCAACAAACACACCGCAAAAGAAGATTACATCGAATAGATCTCCATGAGAGAGGCGGAGAACATTGTATTGAGATCCAAAAAGAGATAAGAATCCATCTAGATACTAGCTATGGACCCGAAGGTCTGAAGTAAACTACTCACACTTCATCGGAGGGGCTATGGTGATGGTGTAGAAGCCCTCCGTGGTGGATGCCCCCTCCGGTGGAGCTCCGGAACAGGCCCCGAGATGGGATCTCGTGGATACAGAAGGTTGCGGTGGTGGAATTAGGTTTTTGGCTCCTGTTTTGATCATTCGGGGGTACGTAGGTATATATAGGAGGAAGGAGTACATCGGTGGAGCTCCGAGGGGCCCACGAGGTAGGGGGCGTGCCCAGGGGGGCGCGCCCTCCACTTTCGTGACCTCCTCGGGCACTGCTTGGAGTAGGGTCCAAGTCTCCTGGGTCATGTTCGGTTGGAAAAACACGATCCCGAAGGTTTCATTCCGTTTGGACTCCGTTTGATATTCTGTTTCTTTGAAATACTGAAGAAGGCAAAAAACAGCAATTCTGGGCTGGGCCTCCGGTTAATAGGTTAGTCCCAAAAGTAATATAAAAGTGAAAAATAAAGCCCAATATAGTCCAAAACAGTAGATAAAGTAGCATGGAGCAATCAAAAATTATAGATACATTGGAGACGTATCAACTATCGATGGGCCTTCTACTTCACTGGGCACACGTTTGGGCATACCTTTAGGTGATGCTCGATTATTCCTCTTGGAACCCCAACCATGTCCTTGGGATCCCATGCGAACACTTCCTTGTTGGTGCGCAAGAAGCTGACAAATGCTTACTCTTGGTCCTGGGGGAGGCCAGCTCCTATGGTGATGGTGGCGCCTGACACCCCATCCTCGTCAAGTGGCACCTGCTTCATCTCGGCTCGGTCTTGGTAAAACAGCTGCTTCCTCTTGGCTGGTGCTGCCACCGGAGCCTTAGGGCCCCCTCTCTTGCTCAGCTCCGCGGACACCGCAGTCTTGAAGAATAGCTTGAGGGCCTGCAGTGTGTCCTTGGTGACCCCGGCCACCATGAGGACATCGCTGCTACCTAGCATCTTCATGAGGTTGTAGGCTGGATGAGTTGCCACCATGAACTTGGCTAGGGCTGGGTACCCTAGGATGGCATTGTATGGCAGGTCGAGCCGGGTGATATCGAAGTCGATGAGCTCGGTGTGGTAGTTGTCGCGGGTCCCGAAAGTTATGGGGAGGCGGATTTGCCCCAGGGGGCTGGTGGAGCCCTCGCCGATACAAGAGAAGGGATTGGTGGGGCTGAGTCAGCCGGGGGGCATGTGAAGCAGGCCGAATGCCTCCGCAGAGAGCACGTTGAGGCCGGCTCCACAATCGATGAGGGTCTTGGTAACCGCCACGTTGTAGATGGTGGGGGTGCAGAGCATCGGGAGCGCGCCTGCTCCTGCCGTGGTGGCTGGATGATCTTCTGGGATGAAGGTGAGGTCGGCCTTAGGCGCCGCCCAGCCCAGAGGAGCCCCCGAGCTCACCTTGGTGGCGCTTACTTGGTGGCACAACTTCTTGATGTGGTGGTCGGAGGGTGGTGGCGCGAAGTGCGCGATGAAGAGGCCACGCAGCTCCTCCCAGGAGGCCATAGAAGATTCCGCCAGGTTGAGCAGCCAGGGGCATGGTGCGCCTACGAGGCCATGGGGAGCCAGCTAGCCATCACCTTGTCGTCCCCGCCAGCCGCCCAAACTGCCTCCTTGTACTCCTCGAGGAAGCCCGCCAGATCCGTCGCTCCATCGTAGCGTGGCGGCATCTCCGGCTTGAATTTGGGTGGACACTCCACCTGTCGCAAGGCGGGGGTGAAAGCGCGGAGGCCCATGGCTCCCTCGAAGGTGCGCGACAGCCGAATCCACGAGGGAGCATCCGCCATCGAAGCCGGCGGTGGGATGTGGCCGACGGAGCAGCAGATCTCTGACGCACCCCTACCTGGCGCGCCAAATGTCAGATTTCGGGTTCAGCAAACCCTTGATAGGTTTAAACTCTGGGGGTGCGTGCAGAGATCTCAACCTACCCAGCCTGCCTACTCGTGATCCTCACAGCCTAGTGCATCGAGCTCAAAGGGACAGAGAGACACAACAGTTTATCCTAGTTATGGCCACCTTGCGGTGTAATACTCTACTCCATCTTTGTGGTGGATTGCCTCGAGGGGCAGAGGATGAACTAGTACAATGGATGAACAGCCTCAGGAGGTGAGGTGTTCTTGGGCTCAAGAGAGCTGGTGAAGGAGGAATGGCTTCGCTCCGTTCGGATCCCTATCCCTTCTATGGTGGTGGGTAAGTCCTATTTATAGTGGCCTTGGTCCTCTTCCCAAATGTTGGCGGGAAGGATCCCACAACGGCCGGATTTGAAGGGGGGCAAGAAGTACATCCTATCCTGACTAAATTGGTCTTCGCCTACAAAAGCCTTTGGTCGAGACGCTGCGGTGGGCTCGGCGATGACCTCCGTCCTGGCGTCCAGGCAGTCTTGTTCTTGTTACACCAGAATGGAAACCTTTGGCTGATTCCTCGGGACTCCGCGCCTGCTGCTTGCCTCCTTTGCACCAAAGAGGAAACTGGTACTCTGTGCACGCTGGCGCTCGCCTGGCCTTAATCATTATGGCTCACGTCAGTTGAGCCTCATGAGGTGCACCTTGCATAGAAGTCTCTACTCCTCAGGAGCCAGCCCGAGGAGGCCGACCCACTTGGCGGTCTTGGCGTCATCCAAACTAAATTCTAAGAGCTAAAATGTAACGCCCCGGATTCGATGCGCCAGGTGTCTGCCAGTTATTCGCCGTCATTGCCATGTCATTTGCTTGCGTGTTGCATTTTATCATGTCATCATGTGCATTTCATTTTGCATACGGGTTCGTCTCATGCATCCGAGCATTTTCCCCGTTGTCCGTTTCGCGATCCGGCGCTCCTATGCTCCCCGGCGTCCCCTTCTTGCCTCTCTTCGTGAGCGGGTGTTAAACTTTCTCGGAATGGACCGAGTCTTGCCAAGCGGCCTTGGTATACCACCGGTAGACTGCCTGTCAAGTTTCGTCCCATTTGGAGGTTGTTTGGTACTCCAACGGTTAACCGGGTAATCGTAAAGCCCCTCTCTCTTTGCAGCCCAACACCCCTTCCAAAGTGGCCCAAAACCCATCTAACTCCCGTCCATGCTCTCGGTCATTCGATCACGATCGCGTGGCCGCAAACCGCTCCTCATTTGGACTCTCCTTGCTCCCTCTACCTATAAATATGTGGCCTCCCCCGAAAAATCACAAACGAAACTCTAGCTTTTCCCTCCCCGCCGCCGGACGCGTCCGCCCCCGGCCAGACACGTCCAGCTAGCCACGTCGCCCGACCAATGGGCGCGTGCCATGTCGCCCCGCCGCCGTTTTCGTCCAACCCCGCGCCGCCGCGTGTCCTCCTCTCTCTCCCACCGCCGCCGGGCCCGCGGAGCCCATCTCCGGCCCGCGCGGGCCCTCGCGCCGCCGCCGCCCGGCCCGGCTTCCGCCGCCGCCGCCCGTCCGCTCGCCTCCGCCGCCACCGCGGTGCCCTCGCCGCCGTCCTTGCCGGTCTCGCGCACCGTGCGCTCCCTCCGGCGACCGAAGCCCGCCGCCGCGTCCTCTCCGGCGAGCCCCGCCACCTCCCGCGAATCTCCTCCGGCGTCGCGTCGCCCGCTTCCCCGCGCCGATCTTTGTCTCCGGCCGGATCCGGCAAGGAGCCGCCGGATCCACCCCGTCCGCTCCCGCCAGCGACCTCCTGCCGCAACCCCGCCATCTCCGGCCGGCGCCGCCCTCCGCCGCCGTCCCGCTCGATCGGGGAGGAGCCCCGATCCGCCTGCGCCCGACCCGAGCTCCTCCCAGCAGGGCCCGCAGCCCAACGTCCCCGCGGACTCGGCCCAGCGTCCCCGCGGCCTCGGCCCAGCTCCTGTTGGCCCAGGGTGAGCAGCCCACTAATCTCCGCCCCGGCCGCAGTTTAGTTATTTTGCGCTCATATGTTTTTTCCCCGAAAATCCGCGAGTCCCCGGATCTGCAGTAATTTTCATGCCATGTTCATTGCATTGTATCTCTGCATCCGTAGCTCCGTTTCGTGCGTGTAATATGTCAAATTGTTCGTCTCCACGACTAAATCATTTCATTCCATTGCATCATATTCATTTGAGGTCATCTTGATGCCTGAATCAGCGTTGTAAGAGTGCTTCATAATGTTTTCTGCTGTCTGTTATCAGAACGAGCTCTTTTGTCATTTTTGCCATGATTGATGTGTGCATCCTATGAGGTTGATGTCTACATGTGTTTTGATCTATGCTATGTCTTCTTTACAGAGGTGCTTGCCATGTATTTTTGTGATCAATGTGGTGACTAGCACAAGCATGCAAACTAGGCATCGTGATGTTACTGATTTTAGTCCCTGTTCTGCTGTTATTTTGATGCCATGTAAACTTGATGCTACAGAGAGATCCATGCATATTTTGAGATACTTCAGTAAGGATGTTTTGAACATAGGGTTATTGTCTATCCATCCCTGCCCTTTGTTGCAATTATGGAGTAGTCTAGCATGTCATTTTCGTGCTCTACTTTTGCTTCAAAATGTTTCCTGACAGATTTTTTACATGTTATTCAATTTGGCCAAGGTTGTTGTAGTTGATCCTTGCATGCTATGTTTATATTGTCATGCAATGACTTGTGGTGAGTGAATCGAGCTTGTTAAGTAGTGTACATGATGTTGCTGTTTTGCTAGGCTGAATTCTGTTATTTCGTGATGCTATATAAACATGTTGCTACTAATCATTCTATGCCTAATATGGTGATGTTCTATAAACATGTTTTGATCTACATGTCATGCTCTACCCATCCATGCCCCTGGTTGCATTTATAGCTTGCTGTAGCTTGTTCAAATCTTGCTCCAAAGTTGCTTCATAATGTTGCTGTCAGCCTGTTAACATTAAGTTCAATTGTTTCCATATGTTTTGCTAGTGATCCATGCACCCTATGACCTTTCTATTGCCATGCTTAGCTTCACAAACATGCCTTCTTACTGTTGGGTGCATTTTGCATCATTGCCACGTTTGACTTGTTTTGCTCATATCTTCTAGGCCGTAGCTCCGAACTAAATGAACTTTATATGTAACTTGACTAGAATCTCGTGTAGATCATCTTTGTGCATCTTAACTTGTTGTTTAACAACTTGAACATAAGGTTTATTCAGATCTGGACCATTTTCGAAATATGCATATGAGGACTTAGCGGAATTGTTATATGTTGTTCCCGGCCTCATTTAAACTTGCCTTGATGTGTTGCTCTTGTTTGCATCATCTCTTGCCATGAGTAGCTTCATCTAGATTTGTCATGCATCATGCTTGTTGTGCATCATGCCTTGTTCATGTGTGGTGTGTTTACCATGTTGTGTGCCTCTTCTCGATAGTTCCTGTTGCGTTGCGATCGTGAGGATTCGTTCGTCTACGCTCGGTTTGTCTTCGTGGCTTAATCTTCTTCATGGTTTCGTTCTTCTTCCTTGCGGGATTTCAGGCAAGATGGCCGCTACCCTGGATCTCACTACTATCATTGCTATGCTAGTTGTTTCGTTCTATCACTATGCTGCGCTACCTATCATATGTTTATCAAGCCATCCCAAATTGCCATGAACCTCTAACCTTTGACACCTTTCCTATGCAAACCGTTGTTTGGCTATGTTACTGCTTTTGCTCAACCCCTCTTATAGCGTTGCTAGTTGCAGGTGAAGTTGAAGATTGCTCCATGGTGGACAGGATTTTGGTTGGGATATCACAATTTCTCTTATATTAGTAATGCATCTATATACTTGGTAAAGGGTGGAAGACTCGGCCTTTTTCCTAGTGTTTTGTTCCACTCTTGCCGCCCTAGTTTCCGTCATACCGGTGTTATGTTCCCGGATTTTGCGTTCCTTACGCGGTCGGGTGATTTATGGGACCCCCTTGACAGTTCGCTTTGAATAAAACTCCTCCAGCAAGGCCCAACCTTGGTTTTACCATTTGCCTCACCACCACCTATACCTTTCCCTTGGGTCGGCCAACCCGAGGGTCATCTTTATTTTAGCCCCCCCCCCCGGGCTAGTGCTTGTCTAAGTGTTGGTCCAAACCGAGCGATGTCCGGCGCCCCCTAGGCAACCAGGGTCTATGCCAACCCGACGTCTTGCTCATATGGTGTGCCCTGAGAACGAGATATGTGCAGCTCCTACGGGATTTGTCGGCACAGCGGGAGGCTTTGCTGGTCTTGTTTTACCATAGTCGAAATGTCTTGAAACCGGGATTCCGAGTCTGATCGGGTCTTCCTGGGAGAAGGTCTATTCCTTCGTTGATCGCGAGAGCTTGTCATGGGCTAAGTTGGGACACCCCTGGAGGGTATAATCTTTCGAAAGCCGTGCCTGCGGTTCTAGGCAGATGGGAATTTGTTAATGTCCGGTTGTAGATAACTTGACACTAGATCCGAATTAAAACGCATCAACCGTGTGTGTAGCCGTGATGGTCTCTTTTCGGCGGAGTCCGGGAAGTGAACACGGTTTCTGTGTTATGTTTGACGTAAGTAGGAGTTCAGGATCACTTCTTGATCATTGCTAGCTTCACGACCGTTCCTTTTGCTCTCTTCTCGCTCTTATTTGCGTATGTTAGCCACCATATATGCTTAGTCGCTGCTACAGCCTCACCACTTTACCCCTTCCTTTCCTTTTAAGCTTTGCTAGTCTTGATACCCATGGTAGTGGGATTGCTGAGTCCTCGTGGCTCACAGATTACTACAACAACAGTTGCAGGTATAGGTTGTGCGATGATCATGACCCGAGAGCGATGCTTGCTTGCGTTGAGTTCTTCTTATGCTTCTTCGATCAGGGATAGGTTCCAGGTTGGCAGCCTGGGCTAGCAGGGTGGATGTTGTTTGAGTTTCTGTTTGTGTTTCATCCGTAGTTGGATGATGCTCTTTTGTATTGTGATGTTGTATTCGTGTGGCATTGTTATGCCTTATGTATGTATCCCCATCTATTATGTAATGTTGATGTAATGATCCACCTTGCAAAAGCGTTTCAATATGCGGGTCTATCCTTGGTGGGACCTTCGAGTTCCTTTTGGATAGGGTCGCATATTGGGCGTGAAAAGTTGGTATCAGAGCCTCGACCGACCCTAGGAGCCCCCTTGATTGATCGGTAGTTTGGCCGTTGTTGAGTCTAGAAGAAAACTATTTTCGAAGTCTAGTTATATCGGAGAGTAGGAATTCTTTTTACTCCTCAGCCCCTTCGTCGCTCTGGTAAGGAATCTTGACGTAGGTGTTTTGAATTACTTCTCTTCCCCTTCAAATTTTCTTTAGGATCACGCAGTTGGTTTTCTGATCGTTAGTTCTCAGCTCTTTTCATCCGGTGCATTTCTCGTCAAGTCGACTCGAGCCTCTTCATCTTTGACTTCAATCCGCGGTTGTTTTCTTTTCCAACCCGCCCACCCTTCTTCTTCTCGGAACCGGAGTCCGTTATCGAGTATCCATCCTACTCGTGTGAAGTCTTTGCATTCTTTCAACCGGTGTTTCCTCTTCAAGATATTCGTCGTTTTCCCTTCCAAGTTGCCTTTGTTTTCCCGCCCTCCCACCCTCTTCTTCCCGGAGCCGAGTCTCTCTCGACCATCTATTTCATTCGTGTGGAGCCTCTTCAGTCTTTCGTCAATTATTTCAACCGGTGAATTCTCGTCTCTGTGGACATTCTTCATCTCTTTTCCGGTGTATTCAATTATAGTTTTTCAGGTTGATCACATTCTATTCCTTGCATCAAGTGTCTCCCCTGCTCGTTCGCCTCTCGCCAGTTTATCCTTCTGGAGTCCTCAAGACATCTTAGGAGATTCGTCTGTGTTCCAATTAATTCAAGGATGTCACCTCATTCAAATATTTCAATTGTTCCGGTGCATCATCTATCGGTTAAATAATCCTTTTCAACGGTGTATTCTCTTCAGTGGGCCCTAACCCACAGGTCTTTTCCCAGGATCTTACCTGACTCTTCTATACCCCCGGAGTGTTTCTCAATTCTTTTCAATTGTGACGTAAGAATGCATTCCATCAGTCACATGCCTTCTCCAAGATCGTTTTCAAATTCTTGTCATCTTGCTTCAACCTCTTTGCTTTCCATTCTCCCAGAATATCTCAGTAATTTTGGTGGTGTTTCTCGTCGTCTTTTGAAGACTGAAGAAGAGTTTTTCCTCTCAATCTTGTCTGTCCTCTCGAAGATTCATGGTTCTAGCTTCATGTTATCCTCTTGAATTATTCCATTTGTCAGATATTCCTTTTCTCAACCATCTGGAGTTTGTCAGAAGTTCTTTTCCTGTTTCTTTTCACCGGAGGCCATCATTCCAGTTTTCGTTCTCCAGTTATCCCGGCGCTTCATTCAAATGTTCATCAATCAGCTCGAGTTCTCTTCGTTCTCGTCTCTCTAAATCCCCCTCAAACATATTGTTTCTTTCCAGTGATTATTTCTCTTTCGGCAGTCATTTTTGAATTCTTACGGTGGCTCGTTCAAGATTCTTTTTCCTTGATTATCATTTTAATCCATTCGTTCTTTCCAATCCTAAAGGTGGTTCATGAAGACTTTCTCAAGTTATGCGCTATATCTCTTCTCAATCCTTTTTCAAGAAGAATAAGTAGTATGCAAAATCCATTGCTTGTCATCAATTTAATTTGATGAAGGATAAGCAGATAATAAATCTTATTCTTATTCCATCCAAGTGAGTAATCCCTTCCTTCGGAGTTTGTTCTTGATGAATAAATTCTAGTTCCAAGTGTTTTCATCTTTTCTTTTCCGGAGTTCAATTTCCTCGGACATTTCGTCAGAACCCCATCTAAATCATCGCAACGCTCATCTTATTCTTTCATCCTTCATTTAATCTTGTCATCCTTTTGTTACCAGAGTTCTTCATGGTGGTTCTTCATGATTTAATCTTTTCGTCAAGAGTTCATCAAGATTTTGTTGGTGGAGCTCAAGTATCTTTTCTTCTCGCATCTCGAAGTGCAAGTAATTCTCCGTATTCTTTTGAAGTGGAGTTTTGCATTTCTCCGTTCTTCTCAGCTATCCAATCATTTCCGTTTGTGGTCGGTTATCACCTCATAATTTTGAGATGTTTTCCATAAGTCCACAACAAGCTTATTCTTTTCGTTGTTGAATTTTCTCAACAACTCCATCCAATCCTTCTTTCTAAGCTCTTTTCATTCCATTATTTCATTTCTCCCGGAGGCATTGCATGTTCATCTCGTCAAGTGTCATTCCATCTTGTGAAGCTCGTGTTCTATTCATCCATGTTTCAGCCGGAGTGCTGCCTAAATCCTTTCAGTCTTATCCGTTTTCTTATCTTGTTTTAACCGGAGTGGTTTCATAGTCTATCTGATTCCGTGAGCTTTCGATTCTCGTCATTCTCGTTGTTCCTCTCTTCTTATCGAGTGCTCTTGATTCTTTGCTTCTTCTCTTGAGTTCTTGTTTCACCTCATGCATTATCTCTTCCGTCTTGGTCCTAAGATCTCGGGACGAGATCTCTTGTTAGTGGAGGAGTGTTGTAACGCCTCGGATTCGATGCGCCAGGTGTCTGCCAGTTATTCGCCGTCATTGCCATGTCATTTTCTTGCGTGTTTCATTTTATCATGTCATCATGCGCATTTCATTTTGCATACGGGTTCGTCTCATGCATCCGAGCATTTTCCCCGTTGTCCGTTTCACGATCCGGCGCTCCTATGCTCCCCGGCGTCCCCTTCTTGCCTCTCTTCGTGAGAGGGTGTTAAACTTTCTCGGAATGGACCGAGTCTGGCCAAGCGGCCTTGGTATACCACCGGTAGACCGCCTGTCAAGTTTCGTCCCATTTGGAGGTCGTTTGGTACTCCAACGGTTAACCGGGTAACCGTAAAGCCCCTCTCTCTTTGCAGCCCAACACCCCTTCCAAAGTGGGCCAAAACCCATCTAACTCCCCTCCATGCTCTCGGTCGTTCAATCACGATCGCGTGGCCGAAAACTGCTCCTCATTTGGACCCTCCTAGCTCCCTCTACCTATAAATATGTGGCCTCCCCTGAAAAATCGCAAACGAAACCCTAGCTTTTCCTTCTCCGCCGCCAGACGCGTCCGCCCCCGGCCGGACACGTCCCGCCAGCCACGTCGCCCGACCAATGGGCGCGTGCCACGTCGCCCCGCCGCCGTTTTCGTCCAACCCCGCGCCGCCGCGTGTCCTCCTCTCTCTCCCACCACCGTCGGGCCCGCGGAGCCCATCTCCGGCCCGCACGGGCCCTCCCGCCACCGCCGCCCGGCCCGGCTTCCGCCGCCGCCGCCCGTCCGCTCGCCTCCGCCGCCACCGCAGTGCCCTCGCCGCCGTCCTTGCTGGTCTCGCATGCCGTGCGCTCCCTCCGGCGACCGGAGCCCGCCGCCGCGTCCTCTCCGGCGAGCCCCGCCACCTCCCGCGGATCTCCTCCGGCGTCGCGCCGCCCGCTTCCCCGCGCCGATCTTCGTCTCCGGCCGGATCCGGCAAGGAGCCGCCGGATCCACCCCGTCCGCTCCCGCTAGCGACCTCCTGCCGCGGCCCCGCCATATCCGGCCGGCGCCGCCCTTCGCCGCCGTCCCGCTCGATCGGGGAGGAGCCCCGATCCGCCTGCGCCCGACCCGAGCACCTCCCAGCAGGGCCCGCAGCCCAGCGTCCCCGCGGCCTCGGCCCAGCTCCTGTTGGCCCAGGGTGAGCAGCCCACTAATCTCCACCCCGGTCGCAGTTTAGTTATTTTGCGCTCATATGTTTTTTCCCCGAAAATCTGCCAGTCCCCGGATCTGCAGTAATTTTCATGCCATGTTCAGTGCATTGTATCTCTGCATCTGTAGCTCCGTTTCGTGCGTGTAATATGTCAAATTGTTCATCTCCACGAGTAAATCATTTCATTCCATTGCATCATATTCATTTGAGGTCATCTTGATGCCCGAATCATCATTGTAAGAGTGCTTCATAATGTTTTCTCCTGTCTGTTATCAGAACGAGCTCTTTTGTCATTTTTGCCATGATTGATGTGTGCATCCTATGAGGTTGATGCCTACATGTGTTTTGATCTATGCTATGTCTTCTTTACATAGGTGCTTGCCATGTATTTTTGTGATCAATGTGGTGACTAGCACAAGCATGCAAACTAGGCATCGTGATGTTACTGATTTTAGTCCCTGTTCTGCTGTTATTTTGATGCCATGTAAACTTGATGCTACAGAGAGATCCATGCATATTTTGAGATACTTCAGTAAGGATGTTTTTAACATAGGGTTATTGTCTATCCATCCCTGCCCTTTGTTGCAATTATAGAGTAGTCTAGCATGTCATTTTCGTGCTCTACTTTTGCTTCAAAATGTTTCCTGGCAGATTGTTTACATGTTATTCAATTTGGCCAAGGTTGTTGTAGTTGATCCTTGCATGCTATGGACTTGTTCTTGCCTTGGTTGGTTACATAAACATGTCTTCTTGATGATGTTATGCTTATATTGTCATGCAATGACTTGTGGTGAGTGAATCGAGCTTGTTAAGTAGTGTACATGATCTTGCTGTTTTGCTAGGCTGAATTCTGTTATTTCGTGATGCTATATAAACATGTTGCTACTAATCATTCTATGCATAATCTGGTGATGTTCTATAAACATGTTTTGATCTACATGTCATGCTCTACCCATCCATGCCCCTGGTTGCATTTATAGCTTGCTGTAGCTTGTTCAAATCTTGCTCCAAAGTTGCTTCATAATGTTGCTGTCAGCCTGTTAACATTAAGTTCAGTTGTTTCCATGTGTTTTGCTAGTGATCCATGCACCCTATGACCTTGCTATTGCCATGCTTAGCTTCACAAACATGCCTTGTTACTGTTGGGTGCATTTTGCATCAATGCCATGTTTGACTTGTTTTGCTCATATCTTCTAGGTCGTAGCTCCGAACTAAATGAACTTTATATGTAACTTGACTAGAATCTCGTGTAAATCATCTTTGTGCATCTTAACTTGCTATTTAACAACTTGAACATAAGGTTTATTCAGATCTGGACCATTTTCGAAATATGCATATGAGGACTTCCCGGAATTGTTATATGTTGTTCCCGGCCTCATTTAAACTTGCCTTGATGTGTTGCTCTTGTTTGCATCATCTCTTGCCATGAGTAGCTTCATCTAGATTTGTCATGCATCATGCTTGTTATGTATCATGCCTTGTTCATGTGTGGTATGTTTACCATGTTGTGTGCTTCTTCTCGATAGTTCCTGTTGCGTTGCGATCGTGAGGATTCATTCGTCTACGCTCGGTTCGTCTTCGTGGCTTCATCTTCTTCATGGTTTCGTTCTTCTTCCTTGCGGGATTTCAGGCAAGATGACCGCTACCCTGGATCTCACTACTATCATTGCTATGCTAGTTGTTTCGTTCTATCGCTATGCTGCGCTACCTATCACTTGTTTATCAAGCCATCCCAAATTGCCATGAACCTCTAACCTTTGACACCTTTTCTATGCAAACCGTTGTTTGGCGATGTTACCGCTTTTGCTCAGCCCCTCTTATAGCGTTGCTAGTTGCAGGTGAAGTTGAAGATTGCTCCATGGTGGACAGGATTTTGGTTGGGATATCACAATTTCTCTTATATTATTAATGCATCTATATACTTGGTAAAGGGTGGAAGACTCGGCCTTTTGCCTAGTGTTTTGTTCCACTCTTGCCGCCCTAGTTTCCGTCATACCAGTGTTATGTTCCCGGATTTTGCGTTCCTTACGCGGTCGGGTGATTTATGGGACCCCCTTGACAGTTCGCTTTGAATAAAACTCCTCCAGCAAGGCCCAACCTTGGTTTTACCATTTGCCTCACCACCACCTATACCTTTCCCTTGGGTCGGCCAACCCGAGGGTCATCTTTATTTTAGCCCCCCCGGGCCAGTGCTTGTCTAAGTGTTGGTCCAAACCGAGCGATGTCCGGCGCCCCCTGGGCAACCAGGGTCTATGCAAACCCGACGTCTTGCTCATCCGGTGTGCCCTGAGAACGAGATATGTGCAGCTCCTATCGGGATTTGTCGGCACAGCGGGAGGCTTTGCTGGTCTTGTTTTACCATTGTCGAAATGTCTTGTAAACCGGGATTCCGAGTCTGGTCGGGTCTTCCTGGGAGAAGGTCTATTCCTTCGTTGATCGTGAGAGCTTGTCATGGGCTAAGTTGGGACACCCCTGCAGGGTATAATCTTTCGAAAGCCGTGCCTGTGGTTATAGGTAGATGGGAATTTGTTAATGTCCGGTTGTAGATAACTTGACACCAGATCCGAATTAAAATGCATCAACCGTGTGTGTAGCCGTGATGGTCTCTTTTCGGCGGAGTCCGGGAAGTGAACACGGTTTCTGTGTTATGTTTGACGTAAGTAGGAGTTCAGGATCACTTCTTGATCATTGCTATCTTCACGACTGTTCCTTTTGCTCTCTTCTCGCTCTTATTTGTGTATGTTAGCCACCATATATGCTTAGTCGCTGCTACAGCCTCACCACTTTACCCCTTCCTTTCCTTTTAAGCTTTGCTAGTCTTGATACCCATGGTAATGGGATTGCTGAGTCCTCATGGCTCATAGATTACTACAACAATAGTTGCAGGTACAGGTTGTGCGATGATCATGACGCGAGAGCGATGCTTGCTTGCGTTGAGTTCTTCTTCTGCTTCTTCGATCAGGGATAGGTTCCAGGTCGGCAGCCTGGGCTAGCAGGGTGGATGTCGTTTGAGTTTCTGTTTGTGTTTCATCCGTAGTCGGATGATGCTCTTTTGTATTGTGATGTTGTATTCGTGTGGCATTGTTATGCCTTATGTATGTATCCCCATCTATTATGTAATGTTGATGTAATGATATCCACCTTGCAAAAGCGTTTCAATATGCGGGTCTATCCTTGGTGGGACCTTCGAGTTCCTTTTGGATAGGGTCGCATATTGGGCGTGACATGAAAAGAAAGTAGAGTAACCAAGTTACGATCTATTTTCTAGTTGAGATCAAAAAGTTTAGGAGATATGAAGTACCACCTCTCTTGCGGCGCCGTGTAGGCATCGGGGGTGCGATGGCTATCGGTGGCATTGAAGCAGATCTGTGACGGTAGATAGGTGCATCGGGGGACAATTCCCAATGTGGTGGAAGAGAAGGTCGTATGAGCGTCCCCGGCAAAGAGGACGACGTTGCCGATGAAGCGAGAGGATGCGATGCATGGCTCTTGGTCCATCGTCGTGGATGACAAACATCCATCTCTAGCAGTGGACGATGCGGTCTTTGTAGGCACTCTGTCCTGGTGGAGGACGGTGGCGATGGATGTGGTGGAGGATGGCGGTGATGGATAGGGTGGAGGATGGTGGTGATGGATGGGGTGGCGGACGGAGGCTGGTTTGGGGATGGTGTTCTAGCACGGATGGCGTATGAATGGGAAAATTGAGGGAGAAGTACGGGGAACCATGTTTCTGGGACGCGCCTGTCTGAAATATGGGAAAGTAACGAACTTAGCCCCCATTCAAAATTTGGATGTCTCGTCGATTGGGGATACGACGGTAATGTCGCATCTCACAAATATTGACCCAGAGCGATTTCGGGCGAGGAGAGGGTGG
The DNA here is from genome assembly GCF_018294505.1 of Triticum aestivum. Lineage (NCBI taxonomy): Eukaryota > Viridiplantae > Streptophyta > Magnoliopsida > Poales > Poaceae > Triticum > Triticum aestivum. Next base: position 237,934,108 of record NC_057804.1, read on the forward strand.
TTGGCGCCCATGGTTGGCTCCCACGGTGTATGAACGGGGCTGACAGGTAGGGCGGTTGTGTCACGTTTGGGTGAAGTTACTAACCTGCCCCTATTGAAAATATTTGTCTACATCGATTTCGGCCGAGTCGAGTTTGTTTTGCCACCCACCGTGTATGAATGGGGAAATGGAGGGAGAAGCAGAGGTCTTTCGGACGAGATTGAACCAAATATATTTTGCCGCCCTTGTTTGGCACCCACCATGTCAGAATGGGCTCAGAGGCGGTCGTGTCATGTCTAATTGAAGTTACTAACCTACCCCTATTTAGAGCAGTGGAAATCAGCCGATGGATTGTCCGTGTAATGGGTAGATAGTAATTTCCATCTCCCAAACACTTGGCTTCGGGCAGCCAACGTGGGAGTGGACATTTTGCCGCTTCTTTATAATTTTGGGACAATAAGCATACACGTTTACTGTGGGATATCGGGTTCCGGCAAAACCCTTAAGGTTTGAACTCTGGGGTGCGTGCGAAGATCTTCCCCCTACCGATCCATGTCCCAATGCCTCGCTGCGAATCTAAGCTACACAATGAACAACACAAGGGACGCAAGGTTCATACTGGTTTGGGCCACCGTTGTGGTGTAATACCCTAATCAAGTGTGTGGTGTGGTGTATTGCCTCAGGGCCTGATGATGAACAGTACAGAGGAAGAACAGCCTCGCGAGAGGTGTTCTTGGGCTGGTGCAGTGAACTACTTGGGTGAGTTCGATCGCCGCTGGATCTGATGAGAACTCTATGAGATCAGATCCCCTCTACTGTGGTGGCTATCTCTATATATAGAGGCCCTGGTCCTCATCCCAAATTTTGAGCGGGAAGGGAGCCAACAACGGCCATTTTGAAGGGGAACATCTAGTACAAGTTATCCTGCCTAAAGTTGGTCTTCGACTACCAAAGGCACTGGCGATGACGCCATCTTGGGCTCCACGGTAACCTTTGTCCTGCCACTCTGCTGGTCTTGGTCTCGTTGCACCGAAATGGTAACCTTTGCTTGATGCCTTGGTACTCCGCGCCTGTGCTTGCCCCCTTTGCACCAAAGGGGGAACAAGGACATTGCGTAGGCCGGCGCTCGCCTGGCACCCGCTTGGTCTCAATCGTCATGGCTTGCGTCATGGGCACCTCGCGAGGTACCCCTGCCTTGATCTCTCTGCCTCCTCGCGAGCCTGCCTGGTGAGGCCGCCCTTGAGGAAGCCTTGAGTCGTCCGCCCTGCGAGTCTTGGCCCCTCGCGAGGATCTTGAGCTTGAGTTAATGAAGATGGACCGTACTGGGCCACCCCTTGAGCCACGCCGCAGGCCGCAGGCAGGCAAGTCTGGGGACCCCCATTCCCAGAACGCCGACAGTAGCCCCCGGGCCCAAGGCGCGCTCGGACTTGGCTTAGCAGCGAAGTGAAAGGGCAAGTGTGGAGCGCCGCGGGCCCCAACAGCCTGCGGCCTTGGTCACCGCGTGGTGGTTGATTGGACGTGGGCGTCTCGGCTTCGAAGTGAAAGGGCAAGTGTGGAGCGCCGCGGGCCCCAACAGCCTGCGGCCTTGGTCACTGCGTGGTGGTTGATTGGACGTGGGCGTCTCGGCTTCCCCACGCTACCTCGGCAACTGCCTGATTTGACGGGTCCCTGCTACATGCAAAAACAGTCATGATTACCTGCGATCGTGGAGGCCGACGGTTGGCCTCCCTTGGGTTATATATGTGGGAGGGCGCAGGCCCCCACTGCACATCTCCCTTCCCCCGCTTGCTTCTTCTTCCTCCCTGCTCCAGTCGCCCGCCGTGTCCCATGGCACCGACGAAGAGGTCCTCGGCCGTGGAGAAGGGGAAAACTCGCTGGGAAGGGCCCGACTCCCCTCTGCCCAAGCGCGGCCGAGGTCGCCCCCGAAAGCACCCCGCGACTCCTGCGATGGCTCCTCGTGGTCGCGGCGGTGGTCCCTCAAGCGGTGACGGCCGCCCGGTGGGTGAGGGAAGGCGTGTTGTGGCTGCACGGCCTCCCAGGCCGCGCTTCCACTCGGCCGAGGTGCTGCTAGAGTTTGTCGTGTGGTCGGCGGACCCGGCCGGTAACTGGCTCCAGCTTCCCCTCTTCTTCTCCAGCGAGCTGGCGCTCCTGGCGACCTCTGGCTCCAGGCGGACGGCTGCTGCAGCAGGGCTTCCTGGGTTTCAGTGGAGATCTCCATCGTCGGGAACATGGCCTTGGCCCGCGGCTGGCAGATGTTTGCCCGCACGCGGGCCTGGGCCGGCGGTGCACCCTGCACTTCAAGTTTTACGGCGACACAACCCTCTACGCGAGGGTGTTCGGAGAATACGGCCCCGTTTTGGGTGCTGCCCTGAAGAAGATGACGGTGACCAAGTGATGGCACTTGGCGACGGCCGCCACGAGGATGGAGGCGAGCCAGCTATCGGTGGAGCTCGCAGCTTGCCAAGCTTCAGCGGCTCCCCCTCTGGTGACAGCTCCTCCAGCAGCAGCCGCGATCAACCATCGCGCCGCCACGCTTGCTTCGAGGGTGGTTGTGGGTCATCCCACCGTCGTGCCTCGGTGAAGCGTGAGGAGGAGTCTGATTGAGCTCAGGAGGGCGGTGTGAATCCCCCCTCACGAGCCGTCGCCGGGCATGCCGCATTTTTTTTGTTTATCTCCTTTTCCTGCATAGAGAGAGAGAGAAGTATGGAGCCCCGTCGGGGCGTGCTGGACTATTGCCCTTAATTATTATGCTACTTCTATCATTCCCATGCTATGTTGTGGTGTTGCGGCTATGTGCTTGTGCGTAGGAACAACTTAGCTCGAGGGGCTCGCTGCAGTTTTCGCCTCGCGAGGTACCTGCCTGAGGCCTCGCCGGGCGTCTCGAGGCCTGCAAAAAATTAGCCGGGAGGATAGCTTTCGAACCATTACCGTGAGGGTGAACAGCTCAGGTCCTGTGTTTGCGTCGCAATGCCCATGGGGCATGGACCGGGAGGGGTGCTCCCGCAGTGAACTTGGGTGAGGAAGCCTCACAAAATTAGGCAAGAAGGTGCTCATGAGGGCGCGCGTGCAGCCCCCTCGCGAGGCTTGTGAAAGAGAGGACGAGTTAGGCAAAAAAAGGAAACAGAGACAGAGAATCACGGGCTGGGGACGGCAAACAACACTAGAAGCAACTCCAATAAAGTTTCGAACAAGGGTGAACAAGCCAACTGCAGAAAGCAAACGAAAAGCCGTGTCCGGCACCTAGTCTAGTCTTCGATGTCTTCTCACCAGCGCGGAGCTAAGTGCTGCCCCTGGGCATGGGCGGGAGCCCCCGAGGCCCAAGGGCGCCACTCCGGAGACTCCGGGACGTGTACAGCCCCAACTCATTATTACGTGAGAGTGTCACGGGCGGCGAGCTTCACAGGCATTGGCCTTCTTCACAGGCACCAGGCCTTTTCTTGAGGCAACAAGCTTCACAGGCACTGGGCCTTCTTAGCAGGCACTGGGCCTTACTTCAAGGGTAGAATCTCCGGAGGTGCTGAATGTTCCACGCGTTCGGAATAGGCACCGTTCCTGGGTCTCCAAGCGCGCGGCGCCAGGTCTGGAAACATGAACAACCTTGAACGGGCCCTCCCACATGGGTGAGAGCTTGTGCAGCCCTTCCCTGGAGAGCACCCGCCTGAGCACGAGGTCACCTACCTCGAGAGTCCTGGGCGGATGTTGTGGCAGTGGTACCGCCGCAGCGCCTGCTGGTATCTTGCCGCCCGTAGCGCGGCCTCCCGACGGTGTTCCTTCCCGAGCACAAGATCCATCCCCCGCATGGCGTCCTGCTGCACTTCGTCAAATGCCAGGACCCGCGCGGAGTGACGCCTGACCTCGTGAGGGAGGACCGCCTCTGCTTTGTAGACGAGGAAGAACGGGGTTTCGCCTATCGACTTGCTGGCGGTAGTGCGGATAGACCATAGCACGGACTGGAGATCATTGTACCAACCCCTGCTGCCGGCCTCTAGCTTCTTCTTTAAGGTCCTGGATTTGAGGTCTTTCAGGACCTCTACATTGGCATGTTCATCTTGGTTGTTCCTCTGAGGGTGTGCCACCGAAGCGTAGCATATCTGCGTTCCAAGGTTAGGACAATATGTTTTGAAGAGACTGTTGCTGAACTGCGAACCGTTGTCGGTGATGATGCAATTAGGCACCCCGAATCTGCTCACGAGGCCCTTGATGAACTTGACTGCGGAACCAGCTGGGATGGTGCGGACAGCTTGCACCTCTTCCCACTTGGTGAACTTGTCAATGGCAACGTAGAGGTAGCGATAGCCCCCTAGCGCCCGAGGAAACGGGCCCAAACTGTCTAGCCCCCAAACCGCGAAAGGCCACGAGAGTGGAATGGTCTGCAGGCCCTAAGCTGGTTGGTGAATCTGCTTGGCGTGGAATTGACAGGCTTCAAATGCCTTCACCAGCTCGATTGTGTCGTTGAGTACTGTAGGCCAATAAAACCCGTTGCGAGACACCTTGCCGACGAGGGTCCGCGATGACGAGTGGTGCCCACAGTCTCCATCGTGAATGTCTGCCAGCAACTCCTTCCCCTGTTCCCTGGAGATGCAACGCAGGGAAACACCATTGGGCCGCTTTCGGTAGAGCTCTCCATCTTGGATGCAGTAGGCCGTGGCCTGGCGGGCCACGCGTTCTGCAGCCTCTTCTTTCTCTGGTAGAGTCTCTTGCATTAGGTAATCCTTGAGCTCCGCAGTCCAGCTTCCTTCCTGAGGCTCCAGCACCAGGAGCAAGCATGCTCCTGAGGTCGGGCCATAGGCCGGGGCTCCTGAGGCAGGCGGTTGAGGGAGCTCCTCCCGAGGTTACGCTATGCTTGATAGTGACGGTGCTGCTGAGGGCTTGAAGATTCATTCCTCAAAAACGCCAGGCTCCTGAGGCAGCCGCCTCAATGCCCTCTTGGCGATGTCATCAGCCTCCTGATTGGTGCCGTGAGGCACATGCTGTAGCTCCAGCCCCAAAAACTGTGTTTCCATTGTCAGGACCCCGACTCAATGTCACATCAATCTAGCCTGTAACACCTCATATCACTTTGCGGCCTCACGCACGGTATTCCCACGGTGTCGCCTTACCTTTGCCCGGGACCGTTTGCGCCTTTTGGCTCGCGTATATGATGATGTCGCTAGCATCCATATGATAAGGAGCCCGAGCTGACATGACTAGTCGTAAACCCAAAGTGGCACAAACTTACTGGGACAGGCATCCATGACCCAGCATCGAACGTGTCGGTCATCAGCGAGTGAATCCAGGCTGTAGCACTGGCTAGCAGGACTCTGGTATTTATCGCGTGACATTTCCCCGAAGGGACAGACACATGAACGAAGAAGGACACATGCCGGCTAGCCTAAGTGTTCCCGAGCAGTAGCAAGCTACCTTGGCTCAGTGGAAACACTAGGAGACATTTCCCGGTAAGAGAGGCTACTAAGAATAAACAACTAGATACTCAGATCCCACACATACCAAGCATTTCAATAACATACACACAATATGCTCGATATGTGCAAATACAACAAGGCATCACAACATGACTCTACGACACAAGTATGTATTCATTAGGCTCCAAGGAGCGAGATATTACAAACAGGGGTCTCATGACCCAACATTCAGAGCATACAAATCAAAACATAAGCGGAAGCTATCATGTCTGAGTACAGACATCTATAAATGAAAAAGGCTGAGAAGCGTGACTATCTACCAAATCCTGCCGAGGCACAAGATCGTAGCTGAGGTAACAAGCTAAACGTCGAAGTCCACGCGAAACTACTAGTGAGACTGAAGTCTCTCTGCAAAAAATAAATAAGGAAACGTGAGTACAAATGTACCCAGCAAGACTTACATCAGAACTAACTACATATGCATCATTATCAACAAAGGGGATGGTGGGGTTTAACTGCAGCAAGCCAGCTTTGACTCGGTGGCTAACCTAAACTACGACTGCAAGTGACTCTTTTGAGGTGGCGCACATGACTCCACATATTCACCATATCAATACACCACTATGGATCCGCTCCCGTCTCCCTACGAGAACGCCATCCGTAGCACTCACGCTTATCTTGCGTATTTTAGAGTATCCACTTTCACTTGACTATGAACTGATATAAGCAACCCAGAAGTCCTTCTCCGTGGACACGGCTATTTGAATAGATGATGTTAACCCTGCAGGGGTGTACTTCTTCACACACGCTCTCACCACTTACCGCCGTTTACACAACATGTACTCGACAACCTTCAAGCGGAAGCCCAGCGAGGGTGTCGGCCACGACCTGACTAACCACACAAGTCTCTCGTCCAGGTTTATCGCCTATTCGGGTTCCATCCGCAAGGAGATCCGGCCGGGGTGTCGCTCACGGCCCCAAACGATGTGTGCAGGGTTCCCAAGCCCACCTCGACGGGTGGATCTACACTTGGTACACCGTGCCACTGTGCCTAGTCTGTCCCAAGCCCACCTGTACCGGGTGCCACTTGGTAGACTACTAACACTACCTACAAACACCAGAAACTAGTTGCAACTCCTGGATAGAGATCAAGTTGATTAATAAGTCGAGAGAGCTTGGAGCACCCGGAGCCCAATGTGTGGTAGTAACTGTTCATGGATCACAAACACAGAACTCAGTTCCTGAGGACGGCTGCAATGAGACAACCCACCATGTACTCCTACATGGCCTCCCACCGCTACCTTTACCAAATCGTGTTCACACACTTAGCTCACACATAGTAGGACATGTTTACACACCTCCAATTCATCCCCGATGAATCAGACCTGACTCAACTCTAAGCAGTAGCAGGCATGACAAACAAGCATGAATGAGTAGGCACAACAGGGCTCAAACAACTCCTACTCATGCTAGTGGGTTTCATCTATTTACTGTGGCAATGACAGGTCATGCAGAGGATAAAGGGGTTCAACTACCGCAGCATATAACAGTTGAATCGGTGTTGTCCTAATGCAGTAAAAGAGAGCACGAGCGAGAGAGTAGGATTGTATCGGAATGAACAAGGGGGTTTTGCTTACCTGGCACTTCTGAAGATAATATAGCTCTTCATCGGTGTCATCGATCACATCGTCGGTATCACGTCTATCGAGAGGGGGCAATCACCGACAACTGAGGAAAAACACAATCAATGCAATGCACAATATGATGCATGAATGTGACATGGCAATATGCTGTGGTTTGTGCTAATGCAACTAAAACCAGATTAAATGAAGTTGGTTTGAATCCAAGATTCAAACTCAAACTCCATATGTGGATATTTAAATGCCATTAATATGATTTGTGCTAAACAGCATCTATAAGTTATTCTAACATGCATGAAACCAGTACAGATGGATAGATTGGATTTTTCTGATCATTTTTCATATATAAATTATTTCATTCTGAGTTACGGTTGAATTTCTATGATTTATTGAAGTTTTAGCTATTTTTCTGGAATTTCCTGATTATTTATAAAATAAACTAAATTCCAGAAAAGGAATATTGCGTCAGCATGGCGTCATGCTGACCTCAGCAGAGTCAACAGGGCAGCCTCGGGTCAAACCTGACCAGGGGGCCCACTGGTCAGTGACATACCGCTGGCATGAGTCACTAACGTGAGGGGCCGGTCAAAGGCCACGTCAGCAAGTCAAACTGACGTGTGGGACCAGCTGGGTTAATAACTAATCTAAACATAACATTAAGTTAAACTAAACAGGCACTGGGCCCACATGGCAGTGAAACAGTGGCTAAATAAGTTAGAATAAACTAAACTAATTAACAGGGGGCTGGCCCCACCTGTCATCGACCCAGGGGAGGTCAAACCCCTGGTCAACAGGGCCTAACCCGCCGGCGGTTCGTCACCGGTGGCAACAGGCGCGGCGGAGGGCTCGGGCTTGCTCCTCCGGCGTCCAAATGGACGGAGGAGAGCGGCTACGGAGAGCTGGAGCTCACCCGCGCCCGTTTCAGCAAGCAGCAGCAGCTAGGGCGGCCGGAGACAATGGCCTCGAGCTCGGCAGCGGCGGCCGGAGCTCGGGCGTGCTCGGGTTCGGCGTTACACGGCACAGCAAGATCAACTGAGGCGCTCTACGGGTTACTGGGGTCATCAGGAGCACTAGGAGGCAACGAGCGCAGGTGGAGGAGCTCGGGAGCACGAAGCTCACCGTCCATGGCGGCGGCCGGAGCTCGGGTTTGGCGGGGCAGCTAGTTAGGGGACGAAATCAAGTGCACGGAGTGAGGGGAAGAGAAGAGGAGCTCACGAGGAGTCGATTGGAGTAGACGGCGAGCTCGGGGAGGCACCGGAGGCAGCAAATCGACGACGACGATCTCCGGTGGCCGACGAGGGGAACGGCGGTGCTTGCGACGTCCAGGGGCTTCCGGCGTCGGGCGGCTCGGTGAGGAGGAAGAGAGGGACGAGGCGGAGCTCGTGGGCGTGTCGGAGAGGCTCGAGGATGGCTGCGGCCGCGCGAGCGCTGGTCGGCGGCGACGGGCTCCGTTCGGTCGCGGGAGGGAGAGAGAGCAGAGGGGGATAGGGACGGAGGGAGAGACACGGGAGAGTGAGAGAGGGTCGAGGGGGCCGCGTGGCGTCTCCAGGGAGTAGCAGAGGCAAGCAGGGAGGCAGGAGGTGGCCAAGCGCGTGCCGGCGTGCGTCGGCCACGCATGCTGCCTACTGGCGCGAGGAAGACGACAGGGGGAAGTGGAGATGGGCTGGGCCGGCTTCTGCAGCAGGCCGCACAGGTAGGCGCCAGGTAGGTCTTCTGCTCTTTTTTTTATATTTCTGTTCTGTTTTTCTTTTATTTAATCTTTTGCCACTGTTTAAAAATCAAAACAGATTCAAAAACAGTACCAAATATCCTCTGGATATTTTTATGTTGCTGAATGGGCTGATCCAAATGCACATAAAATGTTCTAGGGTATTTGAAAGTATATTCTACACATATTATGAATATAATTCCAAATGCAACTAGAATAATGATTTAAATTCAGTGCTCAAAATATTCCTCCAAAATGTTCATTATTTTTGGTTTGGTGCAAAACCCTTGCCAAAATATAACCAACATTATTTAAGGCCATTTTGGAAACATTGAATGCATTTTCCAGGGTTCTTTGCCCCTCTTTTATTTACGTTTTTGAGGCTTCCAAAATTCCTCAGTTCAAGTTTCAAAAATTTAAACATGATGCAAGCAAGATGCAAACACTAGACAGCACCAGAAGCTAGGGATGTGACAACTCACCCCCACTAAACAAAAATCTCGTCCCGAGATTCAAGCGTAGGGTAAGGTGAAGGGGGAACGCAAACTAGCACAATCTTCACGATCCAGGTTGCACTTCAAATGAACGTTGATTCGTTCACCATCATTGACTCGAAGTCTTGCTCTGAGAACTCCAACTATCATGACAACGAGAGGAAGGAAGGACCCCAAAAGAATCGTTCTTCTCGAAGGTCGAACAACTCAGGATTAACTCACGGAATGAGACATAGCAACATCTCTCGAGCCGAGAGACGAAGCACACCTCTAGCGGAATGGAGTGGAATAAATGACGGAGGTTTACCAGGTAGACTACAATTCCACACTTAAAAAGGTGGTAAACGATTGTCAACGTAGCGAGGAGTTGAGTTGCCATGATACCACAACGAGGCACCTTAGGGATGGTGACTCGTAGATTATTACCTTAAGTGGCAAAAAGAATTACCTTTGATTCAGAGATCATTGAAACTCTTTATACCAGCTTAAGGCAAATCACAATCGATCATTTGGAGGAGTTCGGTAGAATGACATACTCGGACTAGTATGGATGATGTGGATTACCTTGTTGAAGACAACACAAGGGATAATTTTGGTAACCGGGGAGAAGCTCAACAGTAGAGCGCGAGCCCACTGTTTGAAAAGTTATAGCATAACCGAGGGAACTGAGAGCAATCCAGTTAGTGCCGATGATAACACCTAGCGCTTGTGCGTGCTCTCAAGAACTTGAGCATTTCCATAATCATCAAGGTTTTACCAACATCCATGTCAAGGGTGCTGACAACACAACATACTACCATGATGACTAGCGATGGACGATGCAGATGCAAAGGAGGATAACACTTTCTCAGATTTCACCTTAGCGAGGCCAAGGGGACGAAATCTGGATGATCGACCGAGAGACATTTAGCACTCCGCTTCTAATGTTCTCCTTGATGTACTAGCGTATCCCATTCCTTGAAATGGTCTGGTATCTAGAACATCAAGTAAAGGTCGTACTTCGGAAACACAAAAAAAAATCCATAAGGAACATCTAAGGAGTAAATCCTACGAAGTCCTTATGGGGAGGTGGCCAACTTCCTTAATCAAGATATTATAATAACAGGTCTTCCGGCTGGGTGTGTTGGCCACGACATCCACTTTACCGGTTTCCGAGGGACCGATATTATAGTTCTTGGGAAATGTTCCAAACCATCATATCTGCCTGAGATTCAGATCTGGTTGGTGTCAGGATATTCCAGACTCATCGAGTCTAGGAAGAAAAAATGAAAGTTTGCAACACAAATCGACGGGATGACGTTGCGAGATTCTCGGGGAGTGAACTACGATAGCAAGCTCCAAAACATGAGCCGGTTCTGCTAAACACATGTGAACACGCTATCCTAGACAAGCATGACCATGTAGTAGTCTTATAGTAAAACACTATCGAGTTCAGGTTGGGAACCATAATCGAGGATATTGAAGTCCTTGCATAAGGCATGCTCTTAAGAAGGAACTTCCTTTCCTTGAACAAATCAATCAGTGGCTTGGTGTGCTAGGGGATACATATGGAATGAAGATGATCAGTCTATCAGACCACGGAATACTTCGCACATGCATGACTGACTTGGGATGATTCCAGAGGAGCAAAAACAAACTTACTCGAATTCACGGCGGCAAATTACATCAAATGCACGTGAATCAGAGGAAATCACTTCTTCCATCCAACATATACTTCATGAGCGGGGCATGAAGAAAATTCTTACACAAGTTTCCATCACTAGCTTAATGTTCAACAAAATTATGGAGGAGACAAGGATGTTGTCGATGGGCTCAACAACAATTCATCCAGGTTTCCTTTTAAAAGGAATTCCATAGTTAAGTGAACACGATGATAGCATTGGTCAGACCAAAGAATATAATGGTGTATGCTTGAGGAAAAACCACGAGTAAGACAACATTACGAACATCGTTGGTTCTGACTTGATTTGAGGATAGCCCATACTCAAATCAGAGTTTTGGTTAGGACGATAGGTCCAGCAATTGATCGCGAGGATCAATCAATGAAGATATCACCTTTCTTCAACACACACACAAGATATCCCTTAAAATGAACTAAGTCGGACAAGCTTTTATCTTCCAACTCTCCAAGTTGTTGTTTAACTCAACCAACTAGCTCAGGGTATCCAACACAGATTCTTGGAGAAGGGGTGGTTTACAGGAATAAACCAACTTGTTCACGAACTCAACATAGCGGCCAGATGACAACCTGGTAATACTTTTGAGAAGATATTCGGAAAATCACAAACCACCGATATGTTGCATAAGCTTGAGAACAACCTTGCTTTTCAGGGCAAGACGATATGATCCCAAGAGCGAGGGACTGACTCAATCCTAACTCATTGATCGGAGAGTGCATCGGAAATAAGGACTAGGTAGCACGATTAATCTTAGAATCGTGATTCAAGAACCAACACACTAAGAATAAAATTATTGTCCTTTAACTACCAAGCAACAAGGTTGCTATGAGTATTGATTTCACACATCACGATTCACTTGTCGATATTCCAGTTGCAACAACACGGGAACCGAGAAATGAATAATGATGGAGAGAAGTATCACTGTGTCAAGAGTTCATAGGATGGTGTGCAATTCCCATGACATTCTTGATATGAAGATGGTAATACTCCAAGGTAGAACAGAGCAAAAGCAAGATTAGCAATTTGTTCTGCGGAGTACGACTGCTTTGACCCAATCCTGGAAATGGACAAGATACTGGAGTTTGTTTCTCCTAGTCATTCCGGAATAGAATGGCTTAACGGACCATAAGAGTAATAGGAATGCACGCATACTCTTGACTATCAAATGATAGATGAGGGTCAGAAGACAACTAAGAGGGACAACTCAAAGAGCATACGGTTTCTGAGTAGTGGATGCATAGGTTAGTATGTCGAAACAAGTTCAACAAGTTTCTTCCGGATAACCCATGCAGAAAAGTAGAACTGGCAGAGTCGCAATATAGAATGGAGAACTCATCGAGGGCACTCCTGTTGTGATCTTTTGATCCAACAAACTTCTGCCATAAAGTGGTTCATAGTATTTGGAAGAAGGAAATACCACGAACTTCGAGGACTATTGCAAAGGTTGCTAATAACCTAAAGGAACGAGCAAAACTATCAACATGAAGCAAGTAGGGTGAATCTCGGGTTCAAAACCCAGGAGTAGAATACCTACTACTAAGTGGCATCACGGGATGCTTTCGAGAATGATGGCCAGAATCATCACACTGGGAACACAAAGCATGGCTGGATTACTAGGTGATCCCCCTAAGACACCTAGGGTCAATATAATAGCTCCAACATATACGTCGAGGCAATAGAGTACCTCAACTCACTGATTAGTGTGGTTAACCTGGCCAGAAAGGTGATCGAAATCAGAGGGAAAGGATTTTGCAATTGCATCAGATTATTTAGAAACCTGGGATGACTCGGACAGCATAACGGCTGTAAATGCTCGAAGGATTGGAGACATGCTAGAAAAATGGTGGCATAACCACTCAGAAGCACAATATCAAGGTTTCAAGATCAACAGTTAACATACAGAAGATAGTAGGAACTGAACTGAGGCTTGAATCAACAATCTTATAAGTCTACGGATTAGTAACACGTGATCCTAATAGAAAGAAGAGAAGGCCTAGTTCTTAACCCCGTAGGAAAGATAAGATGACTCAGATCAGAAGGGCATAAGATATAAGGAGTAAAAAGAGCCTTACGTTCCCATCCCACAATCAATTCCCTTATATAACTAAAGCATTTCTAGACTCAACTTCGACCAGTTTGGCTTGGTAATCCTACATGCAGTCAAGCTCTGATACCAATGCTGTCAGGAGCCCGACTCAATGTCACATCGATCTAGCCTGTAACACCTCATATCACTTTGCGGCCTCACGCACGGTATTCCCACGGTGTCGCCTTACCTTTGCCCGGGACCGTTTGCGCCTTTTGGCTCGCGTATATGATGATGTCGCTAGCATCCATATGATAAGGAGCCCGGGCTGACATGACTAGTCGTAAACCCAAAGTGGCACAAACTTACAGGGACAGGCATCCATGACCCAGCATCGAACGTGTCGGTCAGCAGCGAGTGAATCCAGGCTGTAGCACTGGCTAGCAGGACTCTGGTATTTATCGCGTGACATTTCCCCGAAGGGACAGACACAGGAACGAAGAAGGACACATGCCGGCCAGCCTAAGTGTTCCGGAGCAGTAGCAAGCTACCATGGCTCAGTGGAAACACTAGGAGACATTTCCCGGTAAGAGAGGCTACTAAGAATAAACAACTAGATAGTCAGATCCCACACATACCAAGCATTTCAATAACATACACACAATATGCTCGATATGTGCAAATACAACAAGGCATCACAACATGACTCTACGACTCAAGTATTTATTCAATAGGCTCCGAGGAGCGAGATATTACAAACAGGGGTCTCATGACCCAACATTCAGAGCATACAAGTCAAAGCACAAGCGGAAGCTTAACATGTCTGAGTACAGACATCTATAAATGAAAAAGGCTGAGAAGCCTGACTATCTACCAGATCCTGCCGAGGGCACAAGATCGTAGCTGAGGTAACAAGCTAAACATCGAAGTCCACGCGAAACTACTAGCGAGACTGAAATCTCTCTGCAAAAACATAAATTAAGCAACGTGAGTACAAATGTACCCAGCAAGACTTACATCAGATCTAACTACATATGCATCATTATCAACAAGGGGATGGTGGGGTTTAACTGCAGCAAGCCAGCTTTGACTCGGTGGCTAACCTGAACTACGACTGCAAGTAACTCTTTTGAGGTGGCGCACACGAGTCCACATATTCACCATATCAATACACCACTATGGATCCGCTCCCGTCTCCCTACGAGAACGCCATCCATAGCACACACGCTTATCTTGCGTATTTTAGAGTATCCACTTTCACTTGTCTATGAACTGTACAGGCAACCCAGAAGTCCTTTACCGCGGACACGGCTATTCGAATAGATCATATTAACCCTGCAGGGGTGTACTTCTTCACACACGCTCTCACCACTTACCGCCGTTTACACGACATGTACTCGGCAACCTTCAAGCGGAAGCCCAGCGAGGGTGTCGGCCACGACCTGACTAACCACACAAGTCTCTCGTCCAGGTTTATCGCCTATTCGGGTTCCATCCGCAAGGAGATCCGGCCGGGGTGTCGCTCACGGCCCCAAACGATGTGTGCAGGGTTCCCAAGCCCACCTCGACGGGTGGATCTACGCTTGGTACACCGTGCCACTGTGCCTAGTCTGTCCCAAGCCCACCTGTACCGGGTGCCACTTGGTAGACTACTAACACTACCTACAAACACCAGAAACTAGTTGCAACTCCTGGACAGAGATCAAGTTGATTAATAAGTCGAGAGAGCTTGTAGTGCCCGGAGCCCAATGTGTGGTAGTAACTGTTCATGGATCACAAACACAGAACTCAGTTCCTGAGGACGGCTGCAATGAGACAACCAACCATGTACTCCTAGATGGCCTCTCACCGCTACCTTTACCAAATCGTGTTCACACACTTAGCTCACATATAATAGGACATGTTTACACACCTCCAATTCATCCCCGATGAGTCAGGCCTGACTCAACTCTAAGCAGTAGCAGGCATGACAAACAAGCATGAATGAGTAGGCACAACAGGGCTCAAACAACTCCTACTCATGCTAGTGGGTTTCATCTATTTACTGTGGCAATGACAGGTCATGCAGAGGATAAGGGGTTCAACTACCGCAGCATTAACAGTTGAACCGGTGTTGTCCTAATGCAGTAAAAGAGAGCACGAGCGAGAGAGTAGGATTGTATCGGAATGAACAAGGGGGTTTTGCTTGCCTGGCACTTCTGAAGATAATAGAGCTCTTCATCGGTGTCATCGATCACATCGTCGGTATCACGTCTATCGAGAGGGGGCAATCACCGGCAACTGAGGAAAAACACAATCAATGCAATGCACAATATGATGCATGAATGTGACATGGCAATATGCTGTGGTTTGTGCTAATGCAACTAAAACCAGATTAAATGAAGTTGGTTTGAATCCAAGATTCAAACTCAAACTCCATATGTGGATATTTAAATGCCATTAATATGATTTGTGCTAAACAGCATCTATAAGTTGTTCTAACATGCATGAAACCAGTACAGATGGATAGATTGGATTTTTCTGATCATTTTTCATATATAAATTATTTCATTCTGAGTTACGGTTGAATTTCTATGATTTATTGAAGTTTTAGCTATTTTCTGGAATTTCCTGATTATTTATAAAATAAACTAAATTCCAGAAAAGGAATATTGCGTCAGCATGGCGTCATGCTGACCTCAGCAGAGTCAACAGGGCAGCCTCGGGTCAAACCTGACCAGGGGGCCCACTGGTCAGTGACACACCGCTGGCATGAGTCACTGACGTGTGGGGCCGGTCAAAGGCCACGTCAGCAAGTCAAACTGACGTGTGGGACCAGCTGGGTTAATAACTAATCTAAACATAACATTAAGTTAAACTAAACAGGCACTGGGCCCACATGGCAGTGAAACAGTGGCTAAATAAGTTAGAATAAACTAAACTAATTAACAGGGGGCTGGCCCCACCTGTCATCGACCCAGGGGAGGTCAAACCCCTGGTCAACAGGGCCTAACCCGCCGGCGGTTCGTCGCCGGTGGCAACAGGCGCGGCGGAGGGCTCAGGCTTGCTCCTCCGGCGTCCAAATGGACGGAGGAGAGAGGCTACGGAGAGCTGGAGCTCACCCGCACCCGTTTCAGCAAGCAGCAGAAGCTAGGGCGGCCGGAGACAATGGCCTCGAGCTCGGCAGCGGTGGCCGGAGCTCGGGCGTGCTCGGGTTCGGCGTTACATGGCACAGCGAGATCAACTGAGGGGCTCTACGGGTTACTGGGGTCATCAGGAGCACTCGGAGGCAACGAGCGCAGGTGGAGGAGCTCGGGAGCACGAAGCTCACCGTCCATGGCGGCGGCCGGAGCTCGGGTTCGGCGGGGCAGCTAGCTAGGGGACAAAATCAAGTGCACGGAGTGAGGGGAAGAGAAGAGGAGCTCACGAGGAGTCGATTGGAGCAGACGGCGAGCTCGGGGAGGCACCGGAGGCAGCAAATCAACGGCGACGATCTCCGGTGGCCGACGAGGGGAACGGCGGTGCTTGCGACGTCCAGGGGCTTCCGGCATCGGGCGGCTCGGTGAGGAGGAAGAGAGGGACGAGGCGGAGCTCGTGGGCGTGTCGGAGAGGCTCGAGGATGGCTGCGGCTACGGCGAGGCGACGGCGGCGGCGACGGGCTCCGTTCGGTCGCGGGAGGAGAGAGAGCAGAGGGGGATAGGGACGTAGGGAGAGACACGGGAGAGTGAGAGAGGGTCGAGGGGGGCCGCGTGGCGTCTCCAGGGAGTAGCGGAGGCAAAGCAGGGAGGCAGGAGGTGGCCGAGCGCGTGCCGGCGTGCGTCGCCACGCGCGCTGCCTACTGCGCGAGGAAGACGACAGGGGGAGTGGAGATTAGGCTGGGCCGGCTTCTGCAGCAGGGCCGCACAGGTAGGCGCCAGGGTAGGTCTTCTGCTCTTTTTTTTATTCTGTTTGTTTATTTTTAAATTTATTTTTCCACTGTTTTGAATTTTAAAATAATTCAAACAATGCCAAAACTCCTCTGAAATTTTTATTTGGCTAGATGGACTTTCCAAAAGCTCATAAAATATTTCAGGGGTATTTGAAATTATATTTCTATATAAGAATATAATTCAAATTCAAATAGCTAATGATTTTTAAATTCAAAGTCCCAAGATTAAGTCCTTAAAAATGTTCAATTATTTTTTGGTTGGGGACCCAGAACCCTTGCCAAAAGTATCAAACATTTAAGAAGGCCATTTTGGAAACATTGAATGCATTTTCCAGGGTTCTTTGCCCCTCTTTTATTTACATTTTTGAGGCTTCCAAAATTCCTCAGTTCAAGTTTCAAAAATTTAAACATGATGCAAGCAAGATGCAAACACTAGACAGCACCAGAAGCTAGGGATGTGACATCCATCTTGCGCACTTCTGCAAGATACGCCTCCATGTGCTCATCCTCGGGCTCGTATACTTTGTTGGAGAAGTTGACGAGGAGCTGTGAGTCACCCTTGATGATGGGGCGCCTCACCCCCAGCGCGGCCGCGGCTTTTAAGCCTGCTATGAAGCCCTCGTATTCTGCTATGTTGTTGGAAACCTTTTCGCCTTGCTGGAAACAAAGCTGCACGGTGTAATAGAGCTTGTCCTGAGTGGGGGATATAAGCACTGCGCCTGCCCCTGCGCCATGTCGCGAGAATGCTCCATCGAAGTGCATAACCCAGCCGTCTAGTGCCTCGCTTCCCGGCGAAAGCGACCTATCTTCTCCTGCCTCGAGACCTGGCGCCTCTGTCCATTCTGCCACAGGATCTGCAAGTGCGGCTCCTTTGACTACTCTGGTCGTGTCGAATTCTAACTGAAACGCTTGCAGCTCGATGTTCCATTTAGCGACCCTTCTAGCGGAGTTGGGACTCCTGAGCACCCTCTCCAATGGGTAGGCTGAGACAACCTTGATGGGGCGACCTTGGAAGTAGTGCCGCAGCTTCCGAGAGGCCACCAATAGCGCGAGCAAGAGCTTTTGGGGCATGGGGTACCATGCCCTTGCATCCCGCAGCACCGTTCTGACAAAATGCACGGGATGCTCGACGAGGGTGGGCGCGCCGATGGAGCCCACACCCTGCGGAGAGTCAAGCGCCTCTTGAGGCGTTTGAGCCCCCGGCTCCTAACTGCTTTGTGAGATCCCCTCAGCCCCGGAGGCGTCTTCCTGTTGAGGCAGGTCCCCATCTGCCGAGGTCGTGGCCCTCGCGAGGCCTTCCTGGCCTTGAGCTGCCGTGGTCGGGGTTGCAGCCGATGCGGCCTTCACCAGACGCTCCTCTAGAACCGCCACCAGAGCTGCGCTAGCGGAGTAGGGTGTGGCGGTGAGGTAGAGCACCAAGGGCTCCTGAGGGCGTGGAGCCACCATCATCGGAGGGCTGGTCAAGTACTTCTTGACATCTTGGAACTCTTCGTCAACCTCTTGAGTCCATTCGAACGGACCCTTCTTCTTCATCAGCTTCAAGAAGGGCAGGGCTCGTCCCCCATGCTTGGAGATGAAGCGTCCTAACGTGGTTACTCGCCCGGTGAGCTTTTGCATTTCCCTGAGGGTTTGCGGTGGATTCATGTCTTCGATTGCCTTGACCTTCTCCGGGTTAGCCTCGATACCTCGGTGGGACTAGAGGAAGCCCAGAAGCTTGCCAGAAGGAACAACCAACACGCACTTCTCTGGGTTGAGCCGTAGGTCCACTTCATGAAGGCTCGCGAAGGTTTCTTCCAGGTCCTATATCAGGGTCTTGGCCTCCAGAGACTTCACCACGATGTCGTCGACGTAGGCCTCGGCGTTTCTCCCAAGCTGCCAGCCCAAGGCGATATGCATCAGTCGCTGAAATGTTGCGCCTGCGTTGTGTAATCCGAACAGCATGTAGGTATAGTAGTACACCCCGCACGGGATCAGGAAGGCCGTTTTCTCCGCATCTTCTACCGCCATCTTGATTTGGTGATAGTCTGAGAAGGCATCCAGGAAGCACAACAGGTCGCACTCAGCGGTGGAGTCGACGATTTGGTCGATGCAGGGGAGCGGGAACGGATCTTCAGGGCAGGCCTTGTTGAGGTTGGTGAAGTCGACGCACATGCACTCCTTTCCTCCTTTCTTCAGCACAACAACAGGGTTCGGTAGCCATTCCGGATAGCAAACCTCATGAATGACTCCTGCGGCTTCTAGCTTGCGGGTTTCTTGGATGATGAAGGCCTGCTTCTCGGTGGACTGCCGCCTTGCTTTCTGCTTCACGGGGCGCACATTGGGGCACACGTTCAGGTGGTGCTCGATCACCTACCTTGGGACCCCCGCTAGCTGCTTGGGTTCCCATGCGAACACCTCCTTGTTCATGCACAAGAATTTCTCTAGAGCCTCATCTTGGTCGGGGTCGAGTGTGGTGCCTATGGTGAAGGTGGCGCCGGAGGATCCATCCTCATCGACTAGTACCTGCTTAGTCTCCCCCTTGTCTTGCGTGAACATTTGCTTCTTCTTGGTTAGCGCAGCCCCCTTGGCCTTGAGGGTGTCGGTGCCGGTGGGCTGCGCCACTGCGGCCGCCTTCAAGGCGAGCTTGAGCGCCTGCGGAGCATCCTTTGTATCTCCAGCTACGGTGAGGACGTCGCTGCTCCCAAGAATCTTCATGAGGTTGTAGGCCGGGTGAGTCGCTGCCATGAACTGGGCCAAGGCAGGGTAGTCGAGGATGGCTTTGTACGGGAGGCAGATGGGGGCAATGTCGAAGTCGACCAGCTCTGTGCGGAAGTTGTCATGAGTGCCAAAGGTCACCGGGAGGCGGATCTGCCCCAGGGAGCTAGTGGAACTGCCTCCGACGCCCGAGAAGGACTCGCTGGGTCGGAGTCGCTCCAGGGGCACACGGAGGAGGCTGAAGGCCTCCACCGAGAGCACGTTGAGGCCGGCACCACCGTCGATGAGGGTCCTGGTGACGGCCACCTGGGAGATAGTGGGAGTGCACAGCATTGGGAGCGCACCTGAGCAGGCGGTGTTGGCGGGGTGATCGTCCAAGCTGAAGGTCAAGTCGGCCTTGTGTGCCACCCAACCCGGAGGGGCTCCGCGGCGCGTGAGGGCGGCACCGATCTGGCGGACAAACGTCTTGAAATGGCGGCTCGAGGGTGGCACTTGCGAGCCACCCAGGAAACGACCGGGGGCGTCGGCGCAGCATAATGGGCGAGGAAGAGGTCGCACAGCTCTTCCCAGGAGGCCACCTAAGCCGTTGGCAGGTGGAGCAGCCACATGCGCAGAACGCCGGTGAGGGCCATGGGAAGCCAGTTAGCCATGACCATGTCGTCGCCCCCAGCCTTGAGAACAGCCTCCTCATACGCCAGCAGGAAAGCTAGTGGATCTGTCGCACCGTCGTAGCGCGGCGACATAACTGGCTTGAACTTGTTCGGCCGCTGCACCTGTCGCAAGGCAGGGGCCAAGGCTCGGAGCCCCCTGGCCCCAGTGCCGACCTCGGCAGCCAGAGCGGGCGGCGCGTTGTCCGCCATGAGGGCGAAGCGAGGTGTTGATGGAGAGCGGGTCGAGAGAAGGGAGAGCTCCGGTGCACCCCTACCTGGCGCGCCAAATGTCAGATATCGGGTTCCGGCAAAACCCTTAAGGTTCAAACTCTGGGGTGCGTGCAAAGATCTTCCCCCTACCGATCCACGTCCCAACGCCTCGCTGCGAATCTAAGATACACGATGAACAACACAAGGGACGCAAGGTTTATACTGGTTTAGGCCATCGTTGTGGTGTAATACCCTAATCCAGTGTGTGGTGTGGTGGATTGCCTCAGGGGCTGATGATGAACAGTACATAGGAAGAACAGCCTCGCGAGAGGTGTACTTGGGCTGGTGCGGTGAACTACTTGGGTGAGTTCAATCGCCGCTGGATCTGATGAGAACTCTATGAGATCATATCCCCTCTACTGTGGTGGCTATCTCTATATATAGAGGCCCTCGTCCTCTTCCCAAATATTGAGCGGGAAGGGAGCCAACAACGGCCTTTTCGAAGAGGAACATCTAGTACAAGTTATCCTGACTAAAGTTGGTCTTTGACTGCCAAAGGCACTGGCGATGACGCCTTCTTGGTCTCCGCGGTGACCTCCGTCCTGCCGCTCTGCTGGTCTTGGTCTCGTTGCACAGAAATGCTAACCTTTGCTTGATGCCTCGATACTCCGCACCTGCGCTTGCCCCCTTTGCACCAAAGAGGAAACAAGGACACTGCACAGGCCGGCGCCCGCCTGGTCTCGATCGTCATGGCTTGCATCATGGGCACCTCGCGAGGTACCCCTACCTTGATCTCTCCGCCTCCTCGCGAGCCTGCCTAGTGAGGCCACCCTTGAGGAAGCCTTGCATCGTCCGCCCCGCGAGGCTTGGCACCTCGCAAGGGTCTTGAGCTTGAGTTCATGAAGATGGGCCGTACTGGGCCACCCCTTGAGCCACGCCACAGGCCACACGCAAGCAAGTCTGGGGACCCCCATTCCCAGAACGATGACATTTAACCTGGCAACTAAATTTGAATCCATTTTGTATTCCTATACGAATCTTTATAAATCATTCTATGTGTTTTTATATATCTTCAGAAGGACAACAAAGATGTATTCTACTCTCATCAAACAATGGATGCTAAATATCATTTGTCCGGTTTGCAGCTTCAAATTTGCCATGGCACAGTCATAATACGGTTTAATTGAGCATGCTTAGGGTTTAATTGATCATGTTGGTTCCATGGTGGTTTCTTTAATAGAAATCGGAGGGTAAACCCTCTTTTGCTAAAAAAAATGCTTAGAGTTCCCCCTTTTATGATCACTATACGATCAGAATACGTGCTTCGTGTCATAATAGCACTGCTCCACCCATCAAGCTAAACAAGCTTAGTTGTTCAAATACGAATATGACACAACCACCTTCTATTCCACGCATAGTGCTATATCCATGGCTCACACTCATGTATTGCATGAAAGTTGAAAAGGCTTGAGAACATTAAAGGTATCAAACAATTGCTTGGCTTGTCATCGGGGTTGTGCATGATGAAATACTTTGTGTGGTGAAGATGGAGCATAGCTAGACTATATGATTTTGTAGGGATAACTTTCTTTGGCCATGTTATTTTGGGAAGACATGATTACTTTATTAGTATGCTTGAAGTATTATTGATTTTTTGTCAAATGATAGACTATTGCTTTTAATCACTCGTGTCTTAATATTCATGCAATGATTAGATTATATGAGCAAGATTATGCTAGGTAGCATTCCACAT
Source organism: Triticum aestivum (assembly GCF_018294505.1). Classification (NCBI taxonomy): domain Eukaryota; kingdom Viridiplantae; phylum Streptophyta; class Magnoliopsida; order Poales; family Poaceae; genus Triticum; species Triticum aestivum. The sequence goes on from NC_057804.1 coordinate 237,956,250, forward strand.
CAAAAAATATCTTTTTTATCATTTACCTACTTGAGGACAAGCATGAATTTAGCTTGAGGATGCAGATACGTCTCCGTCGTATCTATATTTTTTTGATTGTTCCATGACAATATTCTACAACTTTTTACATACTTTTGGCAACTTTCTATATTATTTTTGGTACTAACATATTGATCCAGTGGACAGTGCCAGTTCTTGTTTGTTGCATGTTTTTTGTTTCACAGAAAATCCATATCAAACGGAATCCAAACACAATAAAAACTTGTGGAGTTTTTTTGGAATATATGTGATTTTGGGGAAAAAGAATCAACGCGAGATGATGCCCTGGGGGGCCACAAGGCAGGGGCGCGTCCCAGGGGGAAGGGCGCACTCTGGGACCTTATGGCCACCCTGTAAAGTGGTTGGTTCCCTTCTTTGGCCGCAAGAAAACTAAAATCTGAATAAAAGTCATGTTAAAATTTCAGCCCAATCGGAGTTACGGATCTCCGGGAATTTAAGAAACGGTGAAAGGCCAGAATATGGGAGCACAAAAACAGAAGGAAACAGAGAGAGAGAGAGATCCAATCTCGGAGGGGCTCCCGCCCCTCCGCCGCCATGGATGCCATCGACCAGAGGTAAAAACCTTCTCCCGTCTAGGGGAAGGTCAAGGAAGAAGAAGAAGGAGGGGGGCTCTCTCTCCCGGTGGCACCGGAACGCCACCGGGGCCATCATCGTGACGATGACCTACACCAACAACTTCGCCGCCGTTGTCACCAACTCTCTCCCCCTCTATACAGCGGTGTAACACCCCTTCTCCCTGCTCTAATCTCTACTAAAACATGGTGCTCAAGGCTATATATTATTTCCCAATGATGTATGGCTATCCTACGATGTTTGAGTAGATCTGTTCTGTCCTATGGGTTGATTAATGATCATGATTGGTTTGAGTTACATGTTTTATTATTGGTGTTGTCCTATGGTGCTCTCCGTGTCGCACAAGCGTGAGGGATCTCCGATGTAGGGTTTTCAATATGTTCATGGTTTGCTTATTGTCTGTGTTGAGTGAGTGATAGAAACACAAACATGGATAAGTGGGTTATAGTGTATGGGAATAAAGAGGACTTGATACTTTAATGCTATGGATGGGTTTTACCTTAATGATCTTTAGTAGTTACGGATGTTTGCTAGAGTTCCAATCATAAGTTCATATGATCCAAGAAGAGAAAGTATGTTAGCTTATGCTTCTCCCTCATATAAAATCGCAATAATATTCAAATTGCTATAGACTTTCCTGTTTAAGACAAATTCTGTTTTTGATGCATTGTTTGCTTGTTTTGATGAAACTATCTATTTTATCAGTTGTATGAGCCATAGAAAGTTATAATACAGTAGCTACAATGCAAAAACAAAATAAGAATGGGTTTGCAACAGTACTTAAAGTTGTGATTTGCTTTATTATACTAATGGACCTCACTAGTTTTCTGTTAAGTTTTGTGTGGATTGAGGAGGTCTCGATATGAGGAGAAGGAGGAGAGGAAAGAGTTCAAACTTGGGGATGCCCAAGGCACCCCAAGTAAATACCCAAGGATACTCAAGTGTCTAAGCTTGGGGATGCCCCGGAAGGCATCCCATCTTTCTTCAATAAGTATCAGCATGTTTTCGTTTTTGTTTCGTTCATGTGATATGTGTAAATCTTGAAGCGTCTTTTGTGTTTAGTTTTCATTTTTCTTTTATGCACCATGCTGGTATAAGATAGTACATGGCTTATTTATAGAATGCTGTCGGATATCGGGTTCCGGCAAAACCCTTAAGGTTCGAACACTAGGGTGCGCACGAAGGTCTTCTGCCTACCGAAACACGTCCTCAGCCTCACCGCAGTTTCTAAGCTAGATCAATGAACAACACAAGAGACCCAAGATTTATACAAGTTCGGGCCACCGTTGTGGTGTAATACCCTACTCCTGTGTGTGGTGGTGGATTGCCTCTTGGGATGATGATGAACAGTACAGGGGAAGAACAGCCTCGCGAGGAGAGGTGTTCTTGTGGTAGTGTGATGCTCTGCTTAGGAAGGATCCGATCCCCTTCTACTGTGGTGGCTAGCTCTATTTATAGAGGCCCTGGTCCTCTTCCCAAATATTGAGCAGGAGGGAATCCAACAACAGCCATTTTGAAGGGGGACAGCTAGTACAAGCTATCCGGACTAAAGGCGGTCTTGGCCTGCCAAAGGTGCTGGTGATGACGCCGTCTTGGGCTCCATGGTGACCTTCGTCCTGCCGTCCTGCTCATCTTGGTCTCGTTGCACCGATATGGAAACCTTTGCCCGATGCCTCGGTACTCTGCGCTTGCGCTTTCCCCATTTGCACCAAAGTGGAAACGAGGACACTGCATGGGCTGGCGCCTGCCTGGTCCTGATCGTCATGGAGAACTCGCGAGCTACCCCTTGCCTTGATCTCTATGCCTCCTCGCGAGCCTGCCTGGAGAGGCCACTCCTGAGGAGGTCTTGCATCATCTGCCCCGCAAGGCTTGGCCCCTCGCGAGGGTCTTGAGTGTTTGGTTGATGAAGACAGGCCGTACTGGGCCACCGATTGAGCCATGCAGCAGGCCGCAGGCAGGAAAGTCTGGGGACCCCCGTTCCCAGAACACCGGCAATAGCCCTCGGGCCCAAGGCGCGCTCGGACTTGGCTTAGCAGCGAAGCCAAAGGGCAAGGGCGGAGCACCACAGGCCCCAATAGCCTACGGCCGTGGTCGCCATGTGACAACAGATTGGACGTGGGCATCTCCGCTTCCCCACGCTGCCTCGGCAACTGCCCAACTGACAAAAGGCTGGCATGGGCAAGGCTTGCCTTCTTTTATATCCTTTGTCTTGCCTCAGATCCCCTTCCTTGCTTCCTTGCTTCCAAAATCTCCAGATCCGTTCCACTCCTTCCCTTTCAGCGAGCGATGGCGCCCTGCAAGGTCAAGGTCGACGCGCTGCAGCTTGGTATTCGTCGGCCTTGGATGCCCCCAATGTGTCGGAGAAGAATCTCGCTGCCACGCACCTGATGATGGCGGTGGAGGGCAACGACAAGGGGGAGACCGAACTCTGGGCTGGCTCCGCCGAGCCAGAGACGAGGGGGAGCACTTTCTACACCTTCTTCATGAACGCCATTGTCGCAGGCCTGGTTTCTCCCTTTTCTGACTTCTTCTACGCCGTCCTTAGCCATTACAGGTTGCAGGCCCTTCATCTTCATCCCAACTCCATTCTCCTCTTGTCGATTTTCGCCTATTACTGCGAGGTGCATGTCGGGGTGATGCCGCCCATGGCTCTGCTGCACCACTTCTTCTCTCTTCGAGCTGGCGGCGACCATATCTTGGCGTGTGCCAACTTCGTCGCTTATGGCAAGGCCAACTCGATCTCGAAGACTGGGAAGAGGGCCGACAACTTCCGTAGCAATTGGGTCATGATGGATGCCAAATGTGTCCACCCCCGGTTGATGCTGCCAGTGGAGATGCCCCAGCCCGACGAGGGGTGGTCTCGCATGAAGCTCCATGACGATCGGGTGAAGATGGTGCTAGAGAATATGAACGCCGACTTGAAGTCGGGCAACGTGAAGGTGGCGAAGCTGACGGGGGCCACGCTCTTGAGGGAGTTTCTGGCACAGTGGGTGGCCCCACTTCAGGCGCACTCGTGCCCCTTATGGACGCTTGGGGGCGCAGAGGACGAGCTTCGTCTGAATCCAGCAGCCTTGGCCGATGACGATCTGGCCGCAGCTCTCCGCCTCTTAGTTGGGGACGACCAAGAGTATCCGGCGGGTGCCCCTACCCCCTTGTTCCTCCGCGAGGATCGGGCACAGGTGGTGGATGCCATGCCCACCTTTGATGGGCGCGGCCTGGTGCCGGCGGCGCCTCCTGTGGCCCAGGGGGTGATGGCGCCGGTGGTTGTGTCCTCGGGTGACTCCCGTGGAGGAGGAGAAGAGGAAGAAGAAGAGGAGGAGCGCCACTCGGAGGTGACCTTTGAGGGGATAGGGGAGACCTCCCCCCGGCGCAGGGCCAGCATCCTCCGCAGCTTGCTGGACGACGACGAGACCGACACCACGCGGGAGGAGGAGGATCCGCCTGCGATCCCGGAGAAGGACAGGTCGGCGTTGATCTCCCGAGAGGCTGCTTCTGCCCAGGCGCTGCCTGGAGCCACCTCCAGCCCTTCTGTTGCGCCTTCTTCCGCTCGTGGACCTCTTGCAGATGCACCGTGGGCCACGAGGCTCTCGGGCTTCAAGCTCGGCAAGAGGACGGTAAACTATGCCATGATCGACTAGTAAGTTCTCGAACTTCATCTTGTTCTTGACTATGCCACCGGGGCTTAACGTTCTCCACCAATTGGTTAGGCCGCCGCTTGCGGCGAAGAGGAAGAAGGTGGACACGGTGACTCCGTCTGAGGCAGACTCATCTGCCATGGCCGCTCCTTCATCCGTGGGAAGGGGGGAGACGATGTTTGCACCTCCCCTGCCCGGTCATCCTCGCGAGGCCCAAGGAGCGCCCTGGCGGGGTGCCAGCACCCATGGCCCCGCTGGCTCGGGAGGTGCCGGTGCCTGATGCTGCTGCTAAGGTAGCCAAGGCCCAGGATCCCCCAGTCTCCTGAGTCATGGCTATGCTGCCGCCTCCTCCTTCTGCGCCGCTGGTTCCGGGTCCTTCTGCCTCCTACGATGTCTTGGAGTGTGCCCTTTCCGAGTTGGGCCAGCTGCGAGAAGACCTCCAAGGCGCCGACTCCCACCTGGTAGCCGGTCGCCTAGAGATGGTCTCTGGCTGGATTCATTCTGACGCCTCCGTCCGAGCGGTGCTGAGGCGGGCCGCGGCAGCTTCTGAGGAGGAAAAGCAAGCCGCCACCCAGGCCGCAGCTGCTCGTGAGGCGGCATTGAAGGATGTCGTGGTCGCCCAGGACCGCTGCAAGGTGCTGGAGGCCGAACTGCAGGGCTTGCACGATGAGCATGCCAAAGAAGCTTGCGACGGCCAGGTGAATGAGGAGAAGATGAAGGCTCGCGAGGACGCTGTCAGGGACCGTGATGCCGAGCTGGTGTAGCTGGCGGAGGCGCTGACCGCTGAGCGCGGCCGGCTGGAGACGCTGGAGCAGAAGTTGAAGGCGGAGAGGGCCAAGCTGGACGCCAAGGCGAAGGTCCTAGCCGAGGACCGTGTGGCCTTCGCACTCCTTGAGAATAGGTCTCGCGCGGCACTGAAGACGCTCTACGAGAATGGCTTGGCGAAGCCGCTGGCTGGCACCGAGGACGGCCCCGCCCAGCTGCTTCCCTTCTTGGTCAAGGCGCTCGAGGAAGTCATGACCGGCGTCGGCCCCATGGCCGAGGTGGAAGTTTGCGTCCTTTCTTCTGCTGTGCTGACGCGTGTCTTCAGCCACATCCACCTTGGCGACCCTGACGCCAATCTTGACGATCTGCTGGAGCACATGGACAGCGAGCACTTTGTCGTTGCTGCTAAAGCTGTGAAGAGCCAGGTGGAAGCCTTGCTGGGGAAGTTCCGCGCCTTTGCTACTGCGCCCATGGCAGGTGATGTTGATCTTGCGGCCTCGGGAGGTGGAGCTGGTGGGAGCAACACCACTATGGGGGTGGAGCCCGTGGCGAATGATGGTGTTGTCCAAGGGTGATCTTCTTGCGTCTTCTTTACTGTTTAATTCCTGCAACATGCACCATGCCTCGTGGAGGCGTTTAAACTTGCGTTTGGTATTGTGAAGACAATTATGGTTTGTAATATTTGCTCCGGGATTTGCTTCGAGATTTTGCGGTTTCCTTCCTGTTTGCTTTATGTTTTACATCCGCAGAGCGCGGCCCCGCGCATACCTCAATCGCCTTTGGCCCCGACCAGATCACCAGGACGGGACGAAGGAGTGAGGGGCTACGTGGCAAGTTAGGATCCTGAGTCGCGATACTCAGGAGTCCCCCTTGACGCGCAAACAGCAAATAGGGAGGGAACATAGGAGTAGATCTGGCGTTCTACATCGGCAGAGCCCGGCCCCGCGCATACCTCAACCGCCATTAGCCCCGACCGGATCACCAGGACGGGACTAAGAAGTGAGGGGCTACGTGACCAGTTAGGCTCCTGAGTCACGATGCCCAGGAGTCCCCCTTGACGTTCAAACGACCTTCATACCTTGGCTCCGCTCGGGGAGGGGCGCGCGACGACCAGGTCCGAGGGACTTGGCTGGGTGGCGTGCGCTCGGGCATGACCCGGGCGCAGCCCCCGTGTCCAGCCCCCTCGCGCGATGCTCCCGAGGGGAGGTGTTGCGATGAGGCCAGACACTAAGCTTTGGGCTCCCTGAGGTTGATACGGCCATGGACTGCCCTCAGTTGTTTATCACCAGCCCGGAGCATAGCGCTTCCGTATGTGTACGGGCATAGCCGCTCCTCGGCAGTGTCGTCAGCCAGCGCGGAGCATGGTGCTTCCACTGGCGCGTTGGAGGGGGGGCCCTCCGGGAGGAGCCCCCGGGGCATGTACAGCCCCACCCTGACACGTGGCTTACATGACAGGGCTAGACGAGGTGTATCTGGGCACTGGTGAGCCAGCGTGGGACTCACGAGGCCCTACCTCAAGGCGGATTCCGCCAGGTCTTGGACCTTTGATAGCTGTGTGTTCCTGCGAAATGGTTAGATGCAAACACTCTACGTCCTTAGGTCCCGGCCCTCAAGCGAGCTCACCCGCCACTGGTATGCCACGTCGCGATGCCGTGGTCAAGGCCAGGGGGTGAGGGCCGGAGAGCCAGTAAGATCTCTTGAGTCACGATGCTCAGGAGCCCCCCTTTTAACGCGCAAGCGATTTGCATGAGAGAGAGGTGGCCCGTGGTGGGCAGCAGGCGAAAATCATGGGAAGGTTAAGCATGAAAGGCAAATCAGCTTAGGTAAACGCAGAATGGATACATGCCACTAGGTCTGGCCCGAGCGGCTTGGGGATGATGCAGCCCGAGGGGCGCCCCCGGCAAGGTAAACTAAAGGGATACATGCCGCAGGGGCGGACCCACACGGCCTGGGAATGATGCATCCCTCAGGGCGCTCCCAACTAAAATGAACTTGGAAGATGTCACATGGTACTGTTGTAGAGGGGGCGTTGGAGCAGCTGAAGATGCACGGTGAAGAGGCCGACCCTCACGAGCCGCTGGAGCCCTGAGCCTCGGGAGGCTCTGTGGGTCTAGGCGGTTCCTTGAGGACCATCTCCACCTCCGCTAGGACTGCGTGATGCCTGGCCTCTTGAGCTGCCAGGATGCTCCGTATGTGACGCTGAAAGGTGGCAGACGCGTTCGGCAGGCCGAAAGCCATGCGAACGTAGCTGTGCGGCGGACCCTCGCAGCGTCCCACGCGCGAAGGCCAGAGGCGCTCCTGAGATGCGGCTCGGTTGAGCCCTGGGACATCGATGCAGATGCGCATCCCACCATCCTCGCTTGGATGGGGGACCATGCCAGGCAAGCGGCGGTCGCCACACATGGCTCTTGCCATGAACTTGGCCAGGGCTGGATACCCAAGGATGGCATTGTATGGCAGGTGGATGTGGGCGACATCAAAGTCGATGAGCTTGGTGCGGTAGTTGTCGCACTGTTCGAAGGTGACAGGAAGGTGGACCTGCTCTATCGAGGTGGTGGAACCGTCGGTGAATCCTGAGAAAGGCTTGGTTGGATGGAGCTGATCACATGGCACTTGAAGGTTGTCGAACATCTTGACGGACAAGATGTTAAGCCCTGCACCGCAATCGATGAGGGTCCTGGTGACTTGCATGTTGCAGATGACTGGGGAACAAAGCATCGGGAGGACGCCAGCAGTAGCTGCGCACTTGAGTTGATCTTCCGAGCTAAAGGTGATGGCGCACTTGGACCACCTGAGAGGGCGCGTGGCCTCGAGCTTGGGGAGGACTGCGTTCACCTCGCGAGCAAACTGGTTGAAGATGCGCTGAGAGGCTGGGGCCTGAGCTCCGCCCAAGATGCAAGCAATAACACGCGGTTCCTGGAAGCCCCCAGCCCCCTCGTCCTGATGATGGTCGTCATTTCTTCTTGGCGGCGGCGGCAGAGGAGGAAGGCCTGCGTGCGGTCCTCACGAGGCTGATCCCTCCAGGCTCCCTCGCGAGGCTGGTCCTGCCAATGATCCTCACGAGGTCGGTCACGCCACTCCTGGTGCGGGCCACGGTAGTCCCATCATCGTCCGCCACGTCCTCCTCCTCGGTTGTAGCCCCGGTCGCTGCACTCGGGGCATCGACCAAAGCGTCCTTCTCGAACAGCCCTGAGCTCTTGGCATTCGTTGGTGTTGTGGGTTTGGAGGTTGTGGTAGGCGCAGAACGTTCGGCTGCCCTTGGACGACTCCGACTGGTCCCTGACGCGCTTCGCGTCTAGTTCTGCTGCAAGCACGGCTGCTCCTTTGTGCTTCACGTTCTTGGCCTTGGCCTTCTTCTCTTCTGGGTCAGCAGCCGGAAGCTCCAGGAGGGAGAGGCGTCCCTCCTCAGCTCATGCACACTTGGTCGCCAGGTTGAACAGCTCCAGAGATGTGCACAACTCCTTGTTGATGGCGAGCTCCTCCTTCATCTTAACGTCACGGACGCCAACAGAAAACACTGAGATGATGGCCTCGTCCGTCACCTTAGGGATCTTGAGGCAGGTGTTGTTGAAGCGCTGGATGTATTTCTGCAGGGTCTCCCCAGGCTGCAGCTTGATGTGGCGCAGGTCAACCGCGGCTAGGGGCGGTCGCGAGTGCCCTGGAAGTTGGTGATGAAGCGGTTGCGCATCTCGTCCCAGGAGGACATCGAGCCAGGAGGCGGGTTTAGGAGCCAGGTGTGTGCACCATCCTTGAGCGCCATGGGAAACCAGTTCACCATGACCTTCTCATCTTTGTTGGCCGCCTCCATCCCCAGCTTGTAGAGCTGCAAGAATTCCGCGGGGTCGGCGGTGCCATCATAGCGAGGAGGTAGGTCTGGCTTGAACTTGCCCGGCCAGGCGATGCTACGAAGCTCGGTGGTGAAGGCGCTGGAACCTGTCGTGGTCATTGGAGCCCTTTGCTAACGCGAGGCTTGCTCTTGGTGGTACTCGCGCACTGCCGCTAGGGGCAGTACAGTGTCTTGGCGTGCTGGTGCGCGGACGCGGTCTTGTCGTGCCGGTGTAGGAAGCACGGGAGCGCCTTCTTGAGGAAGAGGGTTTTCTTGGCAGCTTCTTTCTTGTCGCACGAGCTCTGGATGCGGTGGGTCACGTCCAGGGGCCACGCGCCTTGGAACCAGGGCGCCGTCTTGGGGGAGAGGTGGCGGAGGCGCTCCCTGAGCCACATCGCCCATGCCTGGAGGGCGAGGCAGCGAGAGGGACGGCGCGGGAGAGCCCCCTGCTGTGCTGACGAGCTTGGTGATGCGAGCGAGCCATTCTTCGCAGAGGTCGTCGACGGGGCGGTAGTGCAGGAGCTCACATGCCAGGACCAACGTGGCTCGCGTATCCGTGGGGGCGCGACGAGCGTGAGATGGTGAACCAGCTGAGGTCAGCGACGGAGTGGCGGTGCGGCGGGGTGCAGCGAAGATGCTTGCTGCTCGTTCCCCAGCGGGCCTGTGGCGGCGTTGGTGGTAGGAGATGGAGAACGACGAGGAGGCCCGCTGACGGGAGCCGTCTGGGCGACGCGAGCGGCAAGAGCAGCCCAGCGCTCGGTGCCTGTCGGATATTGGGTTCCGGCAAAACCCTAAAGGTTCGAACTCTGGGGTGCGTGCGAAGTTCTTTCCCCTACCGATCCACGTCCCAATGCCTCGCTGCGAATCTAAGCTACACAATGAACAACACAAGGGACGCAAGGTTTATACTGGTTCGGGCCACCGTTGTGGTGTAATACTGTCACACCCTAGCTAGTCATGCATCAGAGTGTGTGCATCATGTTTAAATTTCCATTTAATTTGAAATGGGGATCTGTGAAACCCTCAGAATCATTTTGAAAATGATCCAAATAAAAATTTCTCCAAAAAGGTCCAAGAAAATGCTCATGTTGCTCTCTGAAAATATTGGACAGAGATAAAAATCAAACCAATATTTTTAAGAGCTCATAGGTATTTATTTTGGGCATTTGGAATTAATGCATAATTATTTGCATTGGAAATATATTATTTATATATATTAATATATGTCCAAATATTATGCCATTTATAAAGGAGCTCTGGAATAATATATCTAGCTCGTGCAAAAATTGGCATAAGTTAAATAAATGATTTAATATATTTTTAAATCAAAACAAATGTCAGAAATTAGAAAAACAGAAATAAATAACAGGAGGAGCTTACCTGGGCTCCTCCACTGTGCGGCCCAGCCAGCTGGCTGGCCCAGCCAGCAGCCGGCCCAGCCCACCTCCCTCCTCTGTCGTCTTCGTCCCGACAGAGGGAGGGGAGTGTGGCCGGCGCGCGCGCGCGCCACCGCGCCACGCCACCTCTCTCCCTGCCTGCCTGCCCTCCCCTTCTCGCCTCGATGCCCCTGGACGACGCCACGCCTCCCCCCTGCTCTCTCTCACTCTCCCCCGGCTCTTCCCTCCTCTCCCTCGCTCTCTCTCTCACACGGCCGAACACCACCCTCGCCGCCGTTCGCCACAGCAGCCGTCTCCGGCCACCCCTCGCTCCCCCGACTAGCTCAGAAGCTCCGCCACGACCCCCTCTTCCTCCCCACCGCTCCACGGGTCCCCGGAAGCCCTGCATCGCCGCCACGTCGCCGTTCCCCTCTTCGGGCTCCGACCATCGTCGCCGTCGAATTCGTCGTCTCCAGCGCGTCCCCGAGCCCGCTAACCATCCCTGCAGCTCCGCGGTGAGCCCCCGGATCGTTTCCCCCTTCTCCCCTGGTCTCTTTCGACCTCTAGGCCCTAGCCCCACCTTGGCCGAGAGCTCCACGCCGCCGGCGATGTCGCCGTCGTGGCCACGGTCACCGTAGCACCCAACCGAGCACACTATCGTGCTCCACACCTCACTAGGAGTACGCAGCACGCGCTAACGCCTCCCCAAACCCCCTGCAACACCGATCCCGACCGCACCCGAACTCCGGCGGCCGCAGCCGAGCTCGCCGCCGTCGACTCCGGCCACCCCAGGCCCAGCCACGGCCACCGTTCGACGCGCGGGAGCAAGAGCTTTCCAACGAGCCCAAGCACGGCCTCGCCCGTGCCCTGTAGCGCGATCCCGCGTCGCGCCGCCGTCTCGGACCTCGCCGGCGTCACGTCGCCGGTGGGTTTGACCCACTTTGACCACGGCAGGACACCCCCTGAGTCCCTGACAGGTGGGCCCAGCCCTGTAGCTAATTAGGATTAGTGCTAACCACTAATGGTTAACCCCCTGACACTGACAGTGGGCCCCCAGCGCCACTAACCCCTAATTAGGATTAAACTAACCCTGTTTAACCCCCCTGTCACTGACGTGTGGACCCCACACGTCAGGTTTGACTCCAGCCAGCCGCAGTTGACCACTGACGTCATGCTGACGTCATGCTGGCGCAGTAATTATAATTTCTGGATTTAAATTTAATCAGGAAATTCCAGAATATTATTTAAACTTCAAAAATTCATAACTTTTATTCTGTAACTCCAAATTGGACAAATTATATATGAAAAATGATCAGAAAAATCCAATCTATCCATCTGTACTATTTTCATGCATGATCAAACAAGTTAAATTGATGTTTTAAGCAGAACAAGGAAAAGCACTTTAAAAGGCCATGTTTGAGTTTGAAATTTGAATCTTTGATTCAAATTTGTTCAAACCCTTCTGGTTTTAGTTGCATTAGCCCAACACACTCATATTGCCATGTTTCATGCATGCATCATATTGTCGCATATTGTTTGGTGATGTTTGTGCATCGCTGTCCTTTACGACAGGTTCTGCCTCCGAGGAGTACCGTGATTACCCTAACGAAGAACCGTATCAGTGCATCGAACCATCAGGCAAGCAACCAACCATTTGATCATATCGATACAATCCCATGTTCTCGCTCCTGCTCTCTTTTACTGCATTAAGACAACGCGTTTCAAACTGCTGTGTGCTACGGTAGTTGAACCCATTTCCTCTGCATGACCTGTCATTGCCACAGTAACTAGATGAAACCCACTAGCATGTGTAGGAGTTGATTGAGCCATATGTATGTGTTGTTCCTACCTTGCTATGTCTGCTATGCTTAGAGTCGTGTCAGGTCTGGTTCATCTGGGTGATGGGCTAGAGTGAAATGTTTATGTCGGTAATGAGAGTGGTGTGGTGAACACGATTTGGTAAAGGTATCGATGAGAGGCCATGTAGGAGTACATGGTGGGTTGTTTCATTGAAGCCGACCTTAAGCACTGAGATCTGTATATGTGATTTAAGATACAGCTACTACCATGCATTGGGCCCTGAAATATGACCCCGCTCGACTTCTTATTCACCCTAGCTCTCTGTCCAGGAGTTGCAAGTAGTTTCTGGTGTTTGTAGCCTACTCGAGGCCGTGGACAGCGCTGACCGTAGGGGTGGGCTGTGATGCGGTAGGTACGTGGCCGGGTGTACCGAATACCCGTTAGGTATCTCGGGAACCCTGTTCACATCGTTCGGGGCCGTATGGGAAACCTCGGCCGGACTCCCTGCGGATGGAACCTGAATAGGCGATAAACCTGGACTAGAGGCTTAAGTGTTTAGGTAGGTCGTGGTCTACACCCATGTCGGTTTTCGCTTGAAGTCTGCCGAGCACATGTCGTGTGCAGACGCTAAGTGGTGGAAACATGTATGAAGAAGTACACCCCTGCAGGGTTAACATGATCTATTCGAATAGCCGCGTCCGCGGTAAAGGACTACTTGGTTGCCTATACAGTTCATAGACAAGTAAATGGAAACTACTAAAAGCCTCAAGATAAGTGTGAGTGCCGAGGATGGCTCTTCCGTAGGAAGACGGAGGTGAATCCTCGGTAGTGTATTGAAGTGGTGAGTAGTGGACTCGTGTGCGCAAAACCATTTCAAGTTGGAGTTTCGTAGGATAGCCTAGCCAAGAGTCAAAGCTGGCTTGCTGCAATAACTCCACCAACCCTTCTTGATAATATGCATGTATGTAGGATCTGATGTAAGTCTTGCTGAGTACCTTTGTACTCATGTTGCTATAATCTACATTTTTACAGAAGACGCTGCAACCCCTTCTGATGGGTTCTATGTAGACGTCGACATCAACGAGTAGGCTAAAGACCCAGGTGGTGACCCTGAGCTTGTGAAGGACCACGTAGTATAGTAGGCTTTCCAAGCCTCTTTTATTTTACTAGTTGTCTGTACTCAGACAAGTTACTTCCGCTGCTGGTTTGTATGACTGTATGACTTGTATGTTGGGTCGTGAGACCCGTACCTTTGTGTATGTTATGTATGGCTCCCTGAGCCTTAAATAAAGTACTTGTGTCGTAGAGTCATGTTGTGATGCTTCGTTGTATTTGCACATATCGAGCATAGTGTGTGTATGATTGAAATGCTTGGTATGTGTGGGATCTGACTATCTAGTTGTTTATCTTTAGTAGCCTCTCTTACCGGGAAATGTCTCCTAGTGTTACCGCTGAGCCATGGTAGCTTGCTACTGCTCTGGAACACTTAGGCTGGCCGGCATGTGTCCTTCTTCGTTCCTGTGTCTGTCCCTTCGGGGAAATGTCACGCTTTGAGTACCGGAGTCCTGTTAGCCCGCTACAGCCCGGTTTACCGGAGTCCTGCTAGCCCAGTGCTACAGCCCGGACTCACTTGCTGATGACCGACACGTTCGAAGCTGGGTCATGGATGCCTGTCCCTGTAAGTCTGTGCCACTTTGGGTTTACGACTAGTCATGTCAGCCCGGGCTCTTTATCATATGGATGCTAGCGACACTATCATATACGTGAGCCAAAAGGCGCAAACGGTCCCGGGAAAAAGGTAAGACGACACCCGTGGGAATACCGTGCGTGAGGCCGCAAAGTGATATGAGGTGTTACCAGCTAGATCGATGTGACATCGAGTCGGGGTCCTGACAGCGTTGGCATCAGAGCCGGACTGCCTGTAGGTTCTCCAAGCCAAACTGGTCGATGTTGAGTCTAGAAATTCTTTAGTTATATGTAGGGGAATTGTTTGTGGGTTGGAACGTAAGGCTCTTTTTACTCCTTTATCTTATGACTTTCTGATCTGAGTCAGTCCATTCTTCCACCGGGGGTTAAGGAATTAGGATCTGTTCTCTCTATCAGGATCACGAGTTACTAATCAGTAGTACCTTATAAGTTTGATGGTTACAAGCCTAGTTCAGTTCTACTACCACCTTATGTTGTTAGAATGGTTTCAGAACTTTGATATGATGATGTTGAGTGTGTACGAAATCCTTTGTCAAATGTCTCAAAATCCTTTTTGAGCATTTACAGCTGTTATGCTGCCAAAATTTTGCTAGAAGTTCTAATGCCTTTGCATTATGATTGTGCTTTTAGATGGCCACTCGCGACCTCAATCAAGTGGTTCGCCTGACTCGATGCCTAGATGTACCCGGCCATACTGCCAAGTTGGTCAGGGTAATGACTGAGGCTGGATACCGCTGGTATCCCGAGTACACGGTCGAAGAGCAATTCCGAGATTTTAATCAAAGCCAGTATCTCTGCACTGTCAGGATATTTCCATCTTATCCTGGATCCACCGAGCCTCTTCACTGCTCCTATGGACTCGGGGTTACTATTGAGATGGCTGTGCAGGACACCGCCTACTCTATGATGACCATTATGCGAGTCAGGTCTGGTTTATTTCGGGACTCTGATTTCCGGTATATGCCAGGATCACTTCCGGGAGCACAAGGGTATCTCCAGGCTATTTATGCTGACCCCACTCAGGAGGATTCACGGACTCGCACCACTGCTGAGATGCTTGAGGATAAGGACCGTGAAAATCGGGCCTTGAGGTTAGAGCTCTTCAATACCCGTGCTGACCACTGGGCCACTTTGACTCGGTTCGCACCGGCGGTGCAAGCTGGATATTCAGATATGCGCGATCTCTATCCTGTGAGATCTGCTCTGCCGGACGTGATGGTTTGGCGTGATGTAGGAGGCATCACCCCACCTCGTGGTCCCCGCAGGCCACCGTCTGTTGGTCCAAGGCCTCATCCTAGCACCTATGGTCCACAAGCTCCGCGAGACCGTCTGTTTCCGGATGATCATGTTGAGCTTCCAGGCTATGGAGGTGACTTCTACGAGGACTACTACGGATCGGTCTGAGTTAGTGGTAGTATCACTAGTTCGCACTAGCTGTGTCTTCTATCGTCCCGCGTGACTCGTGGGATATGACCTAGTTTGTACTCTTCCGGAGGTGTAGAAAAATAATGTATAGGAGCTTGGAATGCCTTCGATGAGATGTAATCCTCTTTTCACCATAATAGTACTTTGTTTGGTCTTGTACTAAACCCTGTATGGTGTGTATGACGATGGAATAAAGAAGCAGTTTCTGTATCTACCATGTCATACGGATGATCATCTTGCATTTCGAGTTATTCCTTACATTATGTGTCCTATGTCGGAATTTTATCATCCTGACTAAATCATTGTCTTGTTTACCTAGGATGGTCAACACGCGCACTAACCCTGCTCCTCAAGAGCAGGCCGAAGGCAGTGAAGTCAGGGATGCAAATCTGCCTCATCCTCCTTCACTAGCCGAGGTTATGATGGAAGCTGAGAGAAACAAGCGGGAGACCAACCGTTTGTTGGATCGTATTGAACAGAACACAGCACACCATCAGAGGACTAACGTGGTGTCACTCAGTGATTTTATCAAATTACATCCACCCACGTTCCACCACTCCGTCGAGCCTCTCGACGCTGATGACTGGCTTCGTAGTATCTCTCACAAACTGCGTTCCGCGCTGGTAGCGGAGGCTGACAAGGTCACCTTTGCTGCATATCATCTTGAAGGCCCCGCCAGTCTATGGTGGGAGAATTATGGAGCTATGCGCCCAGCGGGCCATGTCACTACTTGGGCTGAGTTCAGCGAGGCTTTCCGTGAACATCACATTCCGGAGGGTCTCATGGACCGTAAACGTGAGGAATTCTGCAATTTCACCCAAGGCTGACTTTCTGTGGATGTTTATAGCAGGGAGTTTGGTAATCTCGCACGATATGCAACCGAGGAAGTTTCTACTGATGCCAAGAAGCAAGCAAGGTTCCGTAAGGGACTTAGTCCTGAGCTTCGCCGCGACCTCCGTCTGCATGAGTGCACATCTTTTCAGAAACTTGTCAACAAAGCCATCAGTGCTGAAACTGGTCAGACTGACTATGACGCAACACGCAAGCATGGCCGTGACATGGGCTCCTCATCCGGTGCTGGTCCTCAGAAGCGCCGCGTGTGGGTACCCAACACCGCCCTGCCACCCAGGTTCACACCGAGGCCATCTTTCCAGGCGCCTCGCCCCGTTCAACAGTCTGCTCCAGCCAAGCCCTATGGGGGTCCAATCAATAATGCTCCTCCACGTACCAGTTCCGTGACTTGTTTCAAGTGTGGGGAATCTGGTCACTATATGCGTGAGTGTCCTCAGACCAACCCCAACCAATCTGCTAAAGCTGTTGGCCGTGGCAAGCCGACAGGGAAAATATTCCACGCCAAACCGGTCACCGCTTCACGTGGCCATGTCAACTGTATCTCTGCCAAAGAAGCTCAAGAGGATCCCAACGTCGTTCTCGGTACGCTTCTTGTAAATTGCCACCCGGCATCTGTTCTCTTCGATACAGGAGCCTCTCATTCTTTTATATCCGAAAATTATGCTCGTTTGCATAACGTTGCATTCTGTGACATGCCATCCACTATGGAAATTTCTACTCCCGGGTCTAGATGGCAGACCTCTAGGGTAAGTTTTGGAAATGAAATCCAAGTCGACAGACTTGTTTTTCTCGCGTCTTTGATAGCCCTTAAATCTTCAGATATTAATATCATTTTGGGTATGGACTGGATGTCAGCTCATCAAGCCAAAATTGATTGCTTCTCTAGGACTGTTCAACTCACCCATCCTTCGGGGAAGATAGTCAATGTCTTGACCGAATAGCCAAGCGACAATTATATTCTCTTAACGCCAGCCCTTTGCCAGACCTTGAGGACATTCCGGTAGTCCGTGACTTCCCGGATGTCTTTCCAGAGGAATTGCCAGGTGTTCCACCTGACAGGGATGTTGAGTTCGTAATAGACCTCATTCCAGGAACCGTTCCGATTGCTAGAAGACCTTATAAGATGGCACCACTAGAACTAGCCGAGCTTAAGAAACAACTCGATGAATCCTTGAAAAAGGGATTCATCCGCCCTAGTTCATCTCCGTGGGCTTGCCCCGTCCTATTCGTCAAGAAGAAGGATGGTACGGACCGGATGGTTGTAGATTACCGACCTGTCAATTTGGTCACAATCAAGAACAAATATCCACTTCCCAGGATCAACGATCTGTATGATCAGCTCGCTGGATCCTCAGTCTTCTCCAAGATGGATTTGAGGTTGGGCTACCATCAAATCAAAATCAGAAACGGGGACATTCCTAAAACGGCCTTTGTTACTCGTTATGGCCAATACGAGTACACCGTCATGTCCTTCGGATTAACCAACGCTCCAGCCACCTTTTCTCGGTTAATGAACTCAATCTTCATGGAGTATTTGGATAAATTCGTCGTGGTTTACCTCGATGATATACTCATCTACTCCAAGAACGAGGAAGAACATGCCGAACATCTAAGGCTAGTGTTGAAGAAACTTCGAGAGCATCGCCTTTATGCCAAATTTTCTAAATGTGAATTCTGGTTGTCAGAAGTGACCTATCTGGGTCATGTAATATCTGGTAAAGGTATTGCTGTTAACCCTGAGCGAGTTCAAGCCGTCCTTAATTGGACTCCACCTGATTCGGTCAAGCAAGTTCGGAGTTTTCTAGGCTTAGCGAGCTATTGTCGTCGCTTTGTCGAGAACTTCTCCAAAGTTGCTAAACCTCTAACCGAACTCCTCAAGAAAGATAAAAAGTTCGAATGGACTCCACAATGTGAGCACAGCTTTCAGGAACTGAAAAGACGCCTGACCTCTGCTCCCGTACTGGTACCGCCAGACTTTTCCAAGGACTTTGTTATCTACTGCGACGCCTCGCGACAAGGACTAGGTTGCATTCTTATGCAAGATCGACACGTAATTGCTTACGCTTCACGGCAATTGCACCCACATGAGGAGAATTATCCTACTCATGATCTAGAGCTTGCAGCCGTAGTCTATGCACTTAAGACCTGGCGACATTACCTCCTCGGTAATCGTTGCGAAATATTCACTCATCACCAAAGTCTGAAGTACATTTTCACCCAACCGGATTTGAATCTCAGGCAGAGACGTTGGGTTGAATTGATCACAGACTTCGACTTAGGAATAACCTACACCCCAGGGAAAGCCAACGTCATGGCTGATGCGCTAAGTCGTAAATCTTATTGTAACAACCTGATGTTACAACAAAGTCAACCGCTCCTCCATGAGGAATTTCGGAAGCTTAACCTTCACATTGTACCTCAAGGTTTTCTTTCCACCTTGGTAGCAAAACCTACTCTTACGGATCAAATCATCGCTGCCCAAAGGCGAGATAAGGGAATATCTAAAATCAAAGAGAACATTGCTAGCGGAGGTGCTAGTTGTTTCTCCACAAATGATCATGGTGTTGTGTACTTTGAGAACCGTCTAGTGGTTCCCAAGAACCAGCATCTACGGCAATTGATCCTTAAGGAAGCTCATGAATCTCCTCTCACCATTCATCCCGGTAGTACTAAGATGTATCAGGACCTACGCCAGAGGTTCTGGTGGACTAGGATGAAGAGAGAAATTGCTCAGTATATTGCAAATTGCGACGTCTGTCGTCGTGTAAAAGTAGAGCACCAACGGCCTGCTGGCACCCTTCAACCCTTAGCTATTCCTGAATGGAAATGGGATAAAATTGGTATGGATTTCATTACCGGTTTTCCCAGGACCAAGAGAGGGAATAATGCTATTTTCGTCGTGGTCGATCGTCTTTCCAAAGTAGCCCATTTCTTACCTGTTCGTGAGAGTATAACCGCTAGTCAGCTGGCAGATTTGTACATCTCCCGAATAGTGTCTCTCCATGGTGTTCCTTTGGAAATTAACTCGGATCGAGGAAGTCTTTTCACCTCTCGATTTTGGGAAAGTTTCCAAAATGCTATGGGAACTCGTCTCTCTTTTAGCACCGCTTTCCACCCTCAGTCAAGTGGTCAAGTGGAACGCGTCAACCAAATTCTAGAAGACATGCTTCGAGCCTCTGTTATCTCTTTCGGAATGGACTGGGAGAAGTGCCTTCCATTTGCCGAATTCGCTTACAACAACAGCTATCAATCTAGCTTGGGTAAAGCCCCTTTTGAAGTTCTCTATGGACGACGGTGTCGAACACCCCTTAACTGGTCAGAGACCGGGGAAAGACAATTCTTTGGCCCGGACATGATTCAGGAAGCAGAAGAACAAGTTCGCATCGTTCGTGAAAAGTTGAAAACAGCCCAATCTCGTCAAAAGAGTCAATATGACCGAAAACATAAGGCTATGACTTTCGAGGTTGACGAGAAGGCTTATCTTCGGGTCACCCCTCTGAAGGGAACCCATCGTTTCGGTATCAAAGGCAAATTGGCTCCTTGTTACATTGGACCTTTTCGCATTCTCGCCAAACGAGGATAAGTTGCCTACCAGTTGGAACTACCTCCGCACCTCTCCAGAGTCCACGATGTCTTCCACGTTTCTCAACTCAGGCGTTGTTTCTCGGATCCTATCCGTGAAGTGGACCACGAAACGCTTGATCTCCAAGATAATCTTACATATCGAGAGTACCCCATTCGTATCCTCGATCAGGCCGAACGTACCACCCGACGCCAGAATACCAAGTTTCTCAAAGTTCAATGGTCGCACCATTCTGAAGATGAAGCAACCTGGGAAAGGGAGGATCGTCTTCGACTCGAGTATCCCGCCTTCTTCCCGGAGGAACCCAAATCTCGGGACGAGATTCTTTTGAGTGGGGGTGAGTTGTCACACCCTAGCTAGTCATGCATCAGAGTGTGTGCATCATGTTTAAATTTCCATTTAATTTGAAATGGGGATCTGTGAAACCCTCAGAATCATTCTGAAAATGATCCAAATAAAAATTTCTCCAAAAAGGTCCAAGAAAATGCTCATGTTGCTCTTTGAAAATATTGGACAGAGATAAAAATCAAACCAATATTTTTAAGAGCTCATAGGTATTTATTTTGGGCATTTGGAATTAATGCATAATTATTTGCATTGGAAATATATTATTTATATATATTAATATATGTCCAAATATTATGCCATTTATAAAGGAGCTCTGGAATAATATATCTAGCTCTTGCAAAAATTGGCATAAGTTAAATAAATGATTTAATATATTTTTAAATAAAAACAAATGTCAGAAATTAGAAAAACAGAAATAAATAACAGGAGGAGCTTACCTGGGCTCCTCCACTGTGCGGCCCAGCCAGCTGGCTGGCCCAGCCAGCAGCCGGCCCAGCCCACCTCCCTCCTCTGTCGTCTTCGTCCCGACAGAGGGAGGGGAGTGTGGCCGGCGCGCGCGCGCGCCACCGCGCCACGCCACCTCTCTCCCTGCCTGCCTGCCCTCCCCTTCTCGCCTCGATGCCCCTGGACGACGCCACGCCTCCCCCCTGCTCTCTCTCACTCT